>NW_028250314.1:0-162570 GCF_964263255.1 Lissotriton vulgaris | reverse complement strand
AAACAACATATAATGACCTACTGACACATTCATATATATAAACAACATCAAATATTTCTTTGACCTGTCCTTCATTAACACATTAACACTAGGTGGATTGTTCACTTTGTGGTATGTATAGTGTGTCCTGCCAATGAGTATTGCCTGGGGTCACTAATTTTTAATGTTGTGAGGAGAGAGTAGCAACAATTCTAGAACCCTTTCAGGCACTGATGATGTGACTGTTCTTTCCCAAGGGCTTGGGTCAATGCGTTTCAAGCCCCTAATTATTCCAGGGCTTCTCCTCAGGACCTGGACTCGGTCATATCTCTAGTCGTATCAAAATGGAATCCTGATGCTGACAGCAGTTAATCAGATCTTATCTTTTGAATCTCTTGATCTGTCGGTCCCACAGTACTTCAGCATCTCTAGATATCTATACATTTTGAAGTTTAATTTCTCAAAAAATACTGAACATATTTACACCAAATTATGAAAAGCACACTACTGGGTAAAGATCTAGCTTTTGGCCAAATTTGGTATAATTTTGGTTAACCCGTCTGGGTGTAAAGTTGTCCAAAGTTCCTATGGTAAATTGAATGGAGAAAATAAATTTTGAGAACCCCCCTGTTTCTTCATCCCGACTTGACGAATCACCCCGAAACTTTCCAGGAAGGAGTTAAGGTGGATGCATATTTTTTAAAGAAGATTTGTCAAATGGCACCAACGTTACGAAGGACAGTCCTAACGATAACAACACAGTAGCAACCGCCATTGTGCTTTTGATATTGATATATTTAAAGAGCTAGAGATAGAAAGATAAAAAAAACAGTGGTGGTTAGTCGTTGTGCAATTTCACAATTTCCCATAGGAATTAGAGCAGTGTTTTTAGAAAAAAATGGCTAAATAGAGTTACACAAAATCTGGCAAAAAGCTAGAACTTTACTCAGAAAGCATGCTTTTTGTGGTTTGGGTTAAATCCATTTTTGAAAAATTAAGGTTAAAAGCTTAAAGATAGCTGGATGGGTGGTCCCGGGGGTGTACAGCTGAACTTCTGCAGTAGTGTAAATTTAAAAAATACAGTGATCTGATTGGTCAAGAGTGATTTATTCTCTATCATTGGCTTCAGTACAGTGAGCCTGACTAGTCGCACTGTACTGAGAAATCTGATTGGCTGGCTACAACATCAACAGAAATGTTGCAGGCACCATTACAGGCTTTGATAACTTGGTCCTAGTGTCCTGAATTTAAAAACAAAACAAGCCGGAAGGGGCGGTGTAGGGGTACCCTGACCCCCCTGAGCTTTGTAAGGGGGGTGTTCTAGAGGGACACTTTCTTGAGCCAACCTATTTTTTCTTGTCATGTCACAGGTCCTGTGGGACCCAGCTCTGCTCTCCAAGGGTTGGACACAGGGCCTGGAAGCAGTTCAGTTTCTAGTTCGGTATGGTAAGAAAATTTTACTTTACATTAAATAAACCTTAGAAATTCACTGAACCACAAAGCTGAAAGTGAAGTTATTTTGGGGTGTTATATAGAAACTATCATTTTAAACCAAAACAACATTGAAATTCACCAGTTATAGTTTACTGAGATAACTATAACTGTTTTTATGTTTTCCAACGTTTTTGAGTGATCCCAACACCTAACTATAACATCACTTAAACCTTATTTTTACTGAATTTTTAGGGTGTTTTTAATATAAGTTAAAAACTTATTACCATGCCTACCTATATTTTTTACTTTAACATTTGGTGTTTTTAGTGAATTTCTGAGGTTATTTTAACAGAAGATAACATTGTTTTTTTACCATACCTAACTATTAGGTCACTTTGACCCTTGGGTTTTTCAGTGGCTCTGTCTTTGTTTAATCATATTAGCTCAACTTCCCGGCTGAGAACAGCTTTTGGCAATGTGCAGTGGAGGGCTGCTGTGCAACCAGCTCCCCATGGAAACCCGATGCCTTGCCTTGCATGGTGAAAAGGGTTGGCCGCAGGCCCAAGCCTGTGGCTAGGCCCTATGTCCAACCCCTATGTGTGCCTGTTGGACTTGCCACTTTTTGCAGGGTCACCCCTAAACATTTTGCCTTTCGCCTAGCTTTTTTTCTGACATGGTGTTGGTGGGTTTAGGCCTCTCTGCACTGTAGCTTCTTTTGTGCAGTGTACGGTGCGTTTGCTCTCTGTGTTACACATGTTAAGATTGGTCTACACCTATTTGGCCTATTTAATTTACCTGTCAGCCCCTTGTAAAGTGGTATCCCATATACCCAGGACTGGTAAATTAAATGCTACTGGTGGGCTTGCAGCGCTGATTGCGCCACCCACCAAAGTAGCCCTGCAAACCTATCTCAGGCCTCTGCCATTGCAGGGCCTGTGCGCGCAATGTTACTGCCGCTGTGATGTGGCATTTAAAGTGTGTGCCATGTCTATGGGCAGGGTCCATTGTTTGTTAAAGATAGGACATGTACCTTAAGTGTGTGACATGTCCTGGTAGTGACAACCAGCCATTTTGGTTGCTCACTACTGTGGGGCTGCCCTCCGATAGGAATACATTGGGGATTACCTGATAAGTGTTTCAGTGGTAATTCCTGATATGAGAGGCGCAGCGTGGTCAAGTTTGGTATATTTGGAAAAGTGATAATAAATGCTGCACAATGGTGTGCGCAGGTTTATTATAACTACTTTAGAAATGCCACTTGTAGAAGTTGGAATTTCTGTGTGCTATGTGTCTGCCTGCCTGATGTAAATTGCATGTCTGGCGTTTCATGACAGAGGCTGGTGAGGTGTGTGTGGCTCCAGGAGGGGCAGGGTGAGTCAGCACTAGGCTGAATGGGACATCTGCATTTGGAGTAGTGGGAGGAGTAGTCCCTGGTCCCTGAATAGGCCTGTGTGCCTAGCCTGTACAATGCTAGCTCCGCCCCCCTTGTAGTGTAGTTCCTATCTTCCCATAGGCTCCGCGCATTGGAATAACATAAACAGTAGTTTAGACGTAGGACTGAGATTGACTATGTCTCTACTGAATATGTTAGAACCCGGGATACCTTCAGGATTATTAAAGAACTCTCTCACCCCGCCTGTGCTAACAGCCAAATTAAGCCCTCACAATAACTCTGCGATGGACTTGCAGTGTTCTTTCAGGACAAAAGCAGCAAAATCGTAGATGGCATAAAGAGCTATCCCACCTCCTCAATGTCAGACAACAGTTCTCTATCGAACGACACCCACCCCCTCTCAAATGCTATCATGGAAAACTTTTTGATCCCCTCGGAACAGGAATTTCTAACAACAGCCCTCAATACCTCTTCAGGCTCTCCTTTAGACCCTCTTCCCCATAGAATAGCAAAGAAATTTGAAGACGATGTTCTACCAGCTCTGCACCAACTATGCAATCAATCTCTGCGTACAGGCTCCGTGCCCAAAGACTGGAAACTGGCGATTGTCACCCCACTCTTAAAAAAACCAAATCTGGACCCCCAACTGCCAGAAAAACTACCGACCCTTATCCCTCTTACCATACCCAATAAAGGTCATAGAGAGATGGGTCAGCAGATCCCTAGCCCTCTTCCTAGAAACCAACAACATCCTGGAAGAGGAGCAGTTTGGCTTCAGACCAGTACATGGAATGGAGACAGCCCTGCTGACAGTCATGGATGACCTGCGAATGAGGGCGGACAGGGGAGAATCAGCAACTCTGATTCTGCTTGACCTGTCCGCCGCATTCGATACGGTGAACCACGGCATTCTGATAGAAAGACTGAGGAACATCGGAGTCGGAGGGGTCGCGCTTGACTGGTTCCGCTCCTACCTAACAGACAGGTGGCAGGCAGTGGCAATCCCCCCCTACCAATCAGAATTCATCAAAGTCCCGCACGGGGTCCCGCAGGGGTCTGCTATCAGTCCCATACTTTTTAATATATACATGCAACCCCTGATGCGGATCATTAAAAGCCATGGCATCAGCGTGACAAATTACGCAGATGATACCCAGCTGATAATCTCGCTTGACGGTACCCGAGCAAGCTCCCTGGAAACCTTCCACACTTGTATGCTGGAAATGTCTCTTTGGCTCAATCAGAACTCACTAAAATTTAACAGTGAGAAAACTGAAATATTGCACTGTACGGTAGGAAAAATCCCCAAAAATCTTCCACCAGACTTTTGGCCTCAGTCGATAGGGGATTCTCCCACCCCTGTGAACTCAGTCAAAAATCTCGGAGTCACTATCAACAACAAACTAAGCCTTGAGACAAACGTCAACAAGCAGGTCAGCTGCTGTTTCGCCCTACTGAGAGGACTCCGCAGGCTGCTACCTCTTCTGCCCCCACAGACCAGAGCCGACATAGTCAGGAGCACTATCCTCAGCCGCCTGGATTACTGCAACGCTCTCCTGCTGGAATCCCCTGCCTATCTCATATCCAGAATCCAGTGTGTCCAGGCAGCTGCAGCCAAACTGGCACTTTCCCGTGAGCGAAGATCCTCTACCACCCTTGCCCTGGCCGACCTACATTGGCTGCCCATACACCAAAGGATCTGCTTTAAATCCCTATGTATCGTCTTCAGGGCAGTTCATGGACTAGGCCCACGACCACTCCAGAACAAATTCAAGTGGTACGAGCCCACCCGGTCCCTCCGATCCTCATCCCTACACTTCATTAGTGTCCCTAGGATCAAGAAAGCAACCTGCGGGGGACGAGCTTTCAGCATTGCTGCAGCCCATCTCTGGAACAACCTCCCCTTCGACATCAGAAAAATCAATGACCTTCTGACCTTTTGGAAAAAAGTAAAAACCTGGCTTTTTCCAAAAAACTCTCCCAAAACTCATCACCATAAATAAATTTATTCTCCTGTCCATGCTCCTGCCCCCCATAAAGCTGTAGCCATATAACTAAGCGCCAGGATGCCCGCAGGGTTACAGAGCGCTCTATAAATGCCATAAATAAATAGACTTAAATAGGTATGCCAGCTAGCTCAGAGGTCACTAGAAACTTTCTCAAATGAACAGGAAGGAGTTAACTTTCCTGATTAGACAAGAAGGGATTAGTTTCTGACAACCGCATAAACATGACAACTTTGCTTCCCCCAGAGTAAGGAGTATATCTCCAAAGTTGTGTGAAAACAATAGATAGCTATTTCACTCAGTCAATCGTGCATGCTTAGTTTCACCAGAGTGCAGAGAAATAGAGAGACGGGCGTTTTCAATAAAAGTTGTTATTTATTGAGCAGTCTTATTTCTCATGCAAGAGAAATGAATTGCCACAATTGCAATACTTGTCATAAAGTAAAGTGCGTATAGTAAAAGGAGTATTATGAAATAATACTGTAAAAGCAGTTATATGGTTTCTGAGCCATATGATACTTAAAACGGATAAAATATATACAATTACATACAATGATAAAAGTTGACTAAACTTACTTAACTGGTGCTTCTAAAATACGCCTACCCCGCTGTACCTAACCTAAGCCTAGTACGTGGGAAGGAGTAAGTGAGCTGCAGTTTAAGTTAAGTTAGTTTTGCCAAGAATCTGAATCAATAATTCTCTAAGGGTCTAATCAGCTCCATACCTTGGTTTTAGAATGAAGGAGGTCTTGTATCTCTTTCTCAGGACTCGATCTCCCAGCAACCCGCAAGGGTGACTGGAAACACTGGAGCTGGATTTCTCGGCAGGAGAAAAGACAGCGTCCCTCTCAGTGCGTCAAATGGGAGGGTCGGCTTCCTTCGGCACTCGCATCAGCAGGGCTTTGGGTAAGTAGGTAGCCGCTCTGCTCCAAACCACTGTGTGTTGCTTAAGGCAAATGCTGGTATATTTATACCTGGAAGGTGCCGAGTTTGACGTAAGGTTGGACATAAGACATCACTAAGAACTGTCACTAAGAACTGGAAGTTCTTTCAGGACTCTCAGGAGTTCTAGGACAAATCAAATCAAAAGCAGGGGGAATTCCCGGGCTGCTGGAGGTTTGGTTTGTTTAAAGAACCCGTTGTACTTTCTAGGAGTCTAGGGAAGTAGCCTTGCCTTATTTGGACTGCATTGGCTATGACTAAATATGGATATGATTCTTATGCCATTATAAGGATATGATTTGTTATAACCACATAAGGTCATGAATCGGGAATATTTAATTAGGGTCCTAGATACGTTCACAACACCCACTCCACGTATAATGTCCATCATTACTAAATACTAAGTAATATAGAAACATTTAAGTATGCATGTGTTTTCCAGCCCACCTTAAAATACATCAAATGCATTTGAAATGGTATAGATACACGAAAAGGAGTATTATACTGTACGTTTTAAAGCAGTGGTATCAGTCAGATAAAATTTCTGTAGTGCATTGTAATCTTCACTGAATGAATCACGAAATTTACATTTATGAAATGGCTCTTAATACAGAAGAAAAGGTCGAGACCATTTCATCACATATTTATACAAGATTGTACATGTGCTAGAGGCTGATTCAAAATATTGTCTATAGAGTCTCTAAAAATAGAAGTTCTGTTCTCTAAGAATAGTTCTACTTTAAGCAGAGTACCATGTGCCAAAAAAGGTAAATATTTTGGAAATTGGAAAAAATAATTTCGCTTTCATGGGAAAAAATAGTTCCAAATGTTTTCAGCAGTGTTGTTTATAAAAACTGAAGGCCGAATTCAGAGTTCAGGGAACGCTGTGTGCTCGCTATTTCAAATATTATTCTCGTTGTTAGGAGAGAACATTGCCTCAGATGGTACACAGTCAAAATATCGAGTTGTAAATTTCGACCTGCCAAAATATCGTGTTTGAAATTTCGAAGGTGCAGAATATCGATGTCAAGTATATCGTTGGACAGAATATCGACCCTAAGGTAAGTAATATCGAAATTCTTTATATCGATGTAAGTATTATCGAAGTTAGTAATATCGATAGCATATATATCGATGTAACTAATTTCGATGACACTAATATCGATATTTGTATTATTTTTTTGTTTTTTATTATGTATGTGTTATATGTTTTACTTAAGTATTTAAAAGAATGAATATTGTATGTGTATTAATTTTATATATTAATAAGTTTATTTATAAGTAAATTATATGTTTTAGTACCGGAGCGGGTTGTGGGTTTATAGGGGAATAGGGTGGGAAGTAATATACTTGTAATTAATAAAATATTTTTTTATTTATAATTTAATTTGTAATTAATTATTAATTGGCAATTTATTATTTTAATTGATAAATTAATTATATATTTGGTAATTAATGGTAATTTTAATTAAATGTTATGTTTTAGTACCAGAGCGGGTTGTGGGTTTATAGGGGAATAGGGTGGAAAGTCATTTAATTGTAATTAATAAAATATTTATTTATGTATACATTATTTTGTAATTAATTATTAATTGGCAATTAATTATTTTAATTGATAATGTAATTATTTAATTGGTAATTAATGTTCATTTTAATTAAATGTAATGTTTTAGTACCGGAGCGGGTTGTGGGTTTATAGGGGAATAGGGTGGGAAGTAATTTAATTGTAATGAATAAAATATTTATTTATGTATCATTTATTTTGTAATTAATTATTAATTGGTAAATAATTATTTTAATTGATAAAATATTTATTTATTTGGTAATTAATGATAACTTTAATTAAATGTTATGTTTTAGTACTGGAGTGGGTTGTGGGTTTATAGGGGAATAGTGTGGGAAGTAATGTAATAGTAATTAATTAAATATTTATTTATGTATAATGTATTTTGTAATTAATTATTAATTGGCAAATAATTATTTTCATTGATGAATTAATTATTTAATTAGTAATTATTGTTAATTTTAATTAAATGTTATGTTTTAGTACCTGAGCGTGTTGTCCGTTTATAGGAGTATTGGGTGGAAAGTAATTTTATAGTAAATATTTTATTATTTTTACAGTTTTAGTTATGGATAATTAATTTATTAAATAATTATTATTTAGTAATTAATTATTTTAATAGATAATTATTTATCAAATTGTCAATTAATATTTGTAAATTGTAAATATTTTTAAATAATTAGAAACATTATTAATTAATTGATAACCTTTTTAAAAAAAAATATTAATTTGTATAATGTACTTAAATTTTTAATATTGATTTAAATTTAAATAATATTTTATTGTTATGATAAATATTTATTCTTTAATATTTATTATTTGGTGAGTAATATTTAAATATTATTTTTTGGTGTTTGTTAATTTATTGTTAAATAATGATTCAACTGTTATTGGTTTTATTTATTATTAATTGTTTTTTATTGATGTTGATGTATTTGAAAAATTAATTATACATTATTTTAAATATAAATATTATTTAGAAGTATGTTAAAAATCTATGTTATTAAATGCTTTCCCTACTGTTGCACCCTTTGAAGTTGGAATAGTAATTTATCCCCCTACGCTATCCAAACCTTTCCCTACTGTTGCACTCTCTGGAGTGGGAATAGTAATTTTACCCCTACACTATCCAACACTTTTCCTACTGTTGCACCCTTTGGAGTTGGAATAGTAATTTTTACCCTTACACTATCCAACGCTTTCCCTATTGTTGCACTCACTGGAGTTGGAATAGTAATTTATACTCTTACGCTATCCAACGCTTTCCCTACTGTTGCACTCACTGGAGTGGGAATAGTAATTTTTACCCACCCGCTATCCAACACTTTCCCTACTGTTGCACTCTCTGGAGTGGAAATAGTAATTGTACCCCTTACACTATCCAACGCTTTCCCTACTGTTGCACCCACTGGAGTGGGAATAGTATTTTTTACCTGTATGCTATCCAACGCTTTCCCTACTGTTGCACTCACTGGAGTGGGAATAGAAATTTTTACCCACCCGCTATCCAACGTTTTCGCTACTGTTGCACTCTCTGGAGTGGGAATAGTAATTTATACCACTACGCTATCCAACGCTTTCCCTACTGTTGCACTCTCTGGAGTGGGAATAGTAATTTTTACTCCTACGCTATCCAATGCTTTCCCTACTGTTGCACTCTCTGGAGTGGGAATAGTAAATTTTACTCCTACGCTATCCAACGCTTTCCCTACTGTTGCACTCTCTGGAGTGGGAATAGTAAATTATACTCCTACGCTCTCCAACGCTTTCCTTGCTGTTGCACTCTCTGGAGTGGGAATAGTAATTTTCACTCCTACGCTTTCCAACGCTTTCCCTACTGTTGCACTCTCTGGAGTGGGAATAGTAATTTTTACTCCTACGCTATCCAACGCTTTCCCTACTGTTGCACTCTCTGGAGTGGGAATAGTAATTTGTAACCCTACGCTATCCAAAGCTTTCCCTACTGTTGTACTCTCTGGAGTGAGAATAGTAATTTTTACTCCTACGCTATCCAACGCTTTCCCTACTATTGCACTCTCTGGAGTGGGAATAGTAATTTTTACTCCTACGCTATCCAACGCTTTCCCTACTGTTGCACTCTCTGGAGTGGGAATAGTAATTTTTACCCCTACGCTATCCAACGCTTTCCCTACTGTTGCACTCTCTGGAGTGGGAATAGTAATTTTTACTCCTACGCTATCCAACGCTTTCCCTACTGTTGCCCTCTCTGGAGTGGGAATAGTAATTTTTACTCTTGCGCTATCCAATGCTTTCCCTACTGTTGCACATTCTCTGGAGTGGGAATAGTAATTTTTACTCCTACGCTATCCAACGCTTTCCCTACTGTTGCACTCTCTGGAGTGGGAATAGTAATTTTTACCCCTACGCTATCCAACGTTTTCCCTACTGTTGCACTCTCAGGAGTGGGAATAGTAATTTATACTCCTACGCTATCCAATGCTTTCCCTACTGTTGCACTCTCTGGAGTGGGAATAGTAAATTTTACTCCTACGCTATCCAACGCTTTCCCTACTGTTGCACTCTCTGGAGTGGGAATAGTAAATTATACTCCTACGCTCTCCAACGCTTTCCCTGCTGTTGCACTCTCTGGAGTGGGAATAGTAATTTTCACTCCTACGCTTTCCAACGCTTTCCCTACTGTTGCACTCTCTGGAGTGGGAATAGTAATTTTTACTCCTACGCTATCCAACGCTTTCCCTACTGTTGCACTCTCTGGAGTGGGAATAGTAATTTGTAACCCTACGCTATCCAAAGCTTTCCCTACTGTTGTACTCTCTGGAGTGAGAATAGTAATTTTTACTCCTACGCTATCCAACGCTTTCCCTACTATTGCACTCTCTGGAGTGGGAATAGTAATTTTTACTCCTACGCTATCCAACGCTTTCCCTACTGTTGCACTCTCTGGAGTGGGAATAGTAATTTTTACCCCTACGCTATCCAACGCTTTCCCTACTGTTGCACTCTCTGGAGTGGGAATAGTAATTTTTACTCCTACGCTATCCAACGCTTTCCCTACTGTTGCCCTCTCTGGAGTGGGAATAGTAATTTTTACTCTTGTGCTATCCAATGCTTTCCCTACTGTTGCACATTCTCTGGAGTGGGAATAGTAATTTTTACTCCTACGCTATCCAACGCTTTCCCTACTGTTGCACTCTCTGGAGTGGGAATAGTAATTTTTACCCCTACGCTATCCAACGTTTTCCCTACTGTTGCACTCTCAGGAGTGGGAATAGTAATTTATACTCCTACGCTATCCAACACTTTCCTTACTGTTGCACTCTCTGGAGTGGGAATAGTAATGTTTACCGTTACGCTATCCAACGTTTTATATAATTAATTTTAAAAATATTAAAAGTATATTTAATTTTTTATATTTTTACATTTTATTTATGTTTTTGTTTTATGTTTGTAAATGTATTTGTAATTTAGAATATATTTTATTAATTTTAAATTAGTAAAATAATTATTACAACTTATTGTTCAGTACATATATATTATATATTTACTGTATATATTTAATTAATGTATTATTATTATATATGTATTATTTATTAATTTGAAACATTATTAGATACTTTTAACTATGTAGATTTTATTTATTAGTGTTATTTACTTTATTTAACATTTATATTTTAAAAGAAAAAAAAACAATATTTTTAACATCGATATTTTAAACATCTATATTATTTTTTCGATATTTTTGTACTTACCATGTTGTAGATAGGATGTCGATATTCTTGCCCTCGATATTTTTGACTCGATATTCCTGTAGGTCGATATTTTGTAGGTCGATATTTTGTCAGTGATCCACCTCAGATAGGCCAGCAAAAAATTTGTCTACCACAGTAGGTGAAAGTTAGGCCAACTCAGAAAAAGTGGAAATAGTGCAAATATGCGATGCATTGCCATCATCGGTGTTCAGATCAGCAATGGTCACAGAAGGTTGTACCTGTGTGGTGCCGCTTTCATCTCGTACTTCACTGCCACCTAATCGTAATGGTGAAGTCTCAATGAATGCCGTCATCAGAATAGGTAGCCGCTGGGGACAACACGTTGCATGAGTCGTTACCGGACCAAGCAAAGCATCGATATCCATTGGTACTGCTGATGGTAGTGTAAGACAGACGTCCAACACGCATTTTTCTCCGCATAGCAGACATCGAAGCACAGGTAAGATGCAATTTTGCCAGATTGGTCTGAATAAAAGAAACCAGGTAGTATTCCGATCTCTTAGCCGGGCCAATCCGAGGACCTTAGTGATACGGTCTGGGTATCGTACTGCTAGGATCGTTTCTTCCATCGTAGCTTGAGTTTTGTCTGTGACTTGGCTTGCCATATCGGAGTAGAAGGAACAAAAATACAATTCCTGCTACGAGTCCCAAAATAAGAGGCAGGACAGCTAAAAAAGAACACACAAAATTCGGGAAGATGCCCAGAACTGTTTCAAAGGGTGCTAACAGTTCCGAAAAAATTGTCTTAAATACTTGTGCGATGCCACTGGTATCTCTGACATGTTTAAGATTTGGCTTAACCTTTCTATGAAATGCATGGGGCAATTTGTCGATAATAGGGTATGTATCTCTGCCGCTGTCCTTGCAACTTGCAGATCATACGTCTCTTTGGATGAGGTTAAAGGCACAGTTGTCTGTAAAAGAATAGACTTCATTCTGTTTAAAGTATCAGGTCGAATAGAAGAGATATTCACAGAAGGCCATACTGCTGCCTCCATGTCTGGATTGCTATTTGGATACAATACTTGCATACAACAAATGACCCTGGAAGTAACGCTCACAAGATAGGCTTTTCCTGGCATCATGCCACGACAGCTGTGGTCACTTATTATAACGTAGCTACCATTGGAAAGTTGTCTGAAAAAGGATTCTATCTGTGTAGCAGGGGTGCCGTGCAGATGACATGAAAGGTTGTTTGATGAACTTTCGCAGGCTCCATGCAAGTTAATACCTTGACACAGAAGTGTACCGCTTAGTGATTTTTTACAATTGTTACCACTAAGAAATACCAATTTTTTCCCTTCACTATAACATCTATGTGTATAAGGTAAATTCCAGGTTGACTTGATGTATCCTTTACCCAACCTTTCATACAGGCCTGCTGGTATATACTTTTGGCAGTATTGAAACTGAAAAGTTGTTATCGGGATTGTAATGGTGCCATGTATTATCCATTCAATGACAGGTCTTTCTGACATTGTCAATGGTAATCTTTCTAGTTTTTCAATGCTCAGCACCGTAGAGCCTGCTCCTTTCTGTGCCAACGAGATTTGTCTATCAGTAAGGTTAAAGATAGAAAATAATGGCGTTGTGTTGATTAGACGCCATGGCACATAGCCTGAACGGAGGTTTTGTAACGTCCAGCCTAGCTGTACAATAGAACGTAATTGGGACTGGCCATGTTGTAACATTTTCATATCCTGTTCTATTATATCAATAGCAGTTGATACTATGCTGTCCAGTGAATACATTCTGGAGGACAGAGTCGTTAACCCATTATCCACTACAGAAAGTGATTTTTCCAAATTAATACGATCGATTTCTCGTATTTATTCTGCAGTTTCAATTTGTGTTACTTTCCAAGCTTCATTGTAAGCTGAGTATATACCGGCGTATATGAAACGTTTTTGACGCTGTTTGCGAAGTCCCATTATGAAATCTCGCAAGTCAGCACCTTCTTTAAGTAAAGTCAAGTGTTGCTTAATTTCGGGAAGTGTGGATCTCTGTAGTCAATTGAGGCATAGTTTTCCTACACTGTATGTTGTAATTATCCCTGGATGTTGTCTTTGGGAATATTTTGGGTCTGGCCTGTTCTGTTTGAACCCCTGTATTTTGTTCAGGAATCTATCTTGACAGTTATTAGTGTCTGTGGGCCAGATCAACCATTTGTTCCAATCAGGAATTGTTCTTTTTTGTTTGAAAATATAGGACATGTCTAACCCTTCATCTGTAGTGGTGTTTCCATCAGGCATAGGCTTTGGTATAGACGGGTTGTTTAAATCTTTTATCTTGGCTAGGCCAAGACAGGTTGTTTGTTGAATGGTGTCATTCAGGAACATTATTTGTTCTGGGATGATGCAGGCTCTAAATAATGATTCTAAACCTTGTACCTGCCACTCTTTTGTACCCCAGATGGTTTTTGTCTCAATGTTGTTTTTCCAAAATTCAAAACCAAATGTAGACAATTTTTCATAAAACTTTTCAGAATAAATCAATTTAGTATTTGTCAACATGTTTTTTCTTGCTGTCTTATTTAACATTTTAAAATAAAATGTTTCTGGGTTAGTGTAATTAAACCCTGAGAAGTATGGAAACTTCTCATAAAATGTTTTCGAACTGCCTTTTGGCGGAGTTGGACAATGTTCCCACTGATTATAACTGAAAACTTTTCTAGGATTAGCAGATTTATGCAGATAATGATGCCCAAAGAGATTGAAGCAATACATTTCCTCATAATTCGATGAACCCTGTAAATAATCATGTTCTGTAAATTTTGCTGACATTTCTAAATCTGACATCATATTATTAATATTTTCAAAGTCCCAATTATCAGAGAAAGTACTAGGTGATACAAAGTCACTTAAGGAGATCTTGAATTGGTGTGGATATTTCAAGAGCTCAACCGGGCCATAGATTTCATAGTCAGTTTTGTCCCATGCTATACCACTAGGTATAGGGATGGCTGTGATGTTCACTGATGATAGTTCTCTTTTTTCGATGTGAGAAGATCTGTGTGGTTTCAGCACCAAGTTTATGTTCTGACTTGCTGTGTCCATTGTACTATATTTTCCATCAATAAATCTACCCAAACTTAAAACCAAGATGAGCCACAGAAGAAGGAAAAGTACACCTAACACAATCCATAATTTAATCCATGGTGAAATTAGATGTGTTTCTCTGAGTTGATGAAAGAGCTCTGTAATTTTCTTTTTGAAAGTTTTTGTTGCTGGTGTTTCTTCATGGTCACTTGGATCATCAGAAAAGTTCTCAAAGTTGATAAAGTAGCCAGATGCAGTTCTGTCAATTGGTAGAATTGTTTCCGGATTTCCATTGATCTTTAGATTTTCTTTTGTTGCATTTGTATAATCAGAGGCTACATCGTTGTAGACTGGTGTTTCTTGACGAACTGTTGCAATTTGAGTTTCAAGAGGCACAAGTTCCATGGCTTTGTTGCATAGTCCTTTTTTATTCACTGCAGGTTTATCAAATGTGATTAGTCCCTCAGTTTGAACCTCTTGGATTGTGGCCAGGTTTGGTCTTCTGCTACTTCTTGGGAGTCCACTGGGCCTACTACTTATTATTGGCCACATGGTTGTGGTTTTACCAGGTCGATTGATACAACTCGGTTCTCCTTTTTTACCAGAAAGGGGCGGTAGTACTACTGATCTTGTTCCGCTGACTGCTAAGACAGGTACTGCTTTTCTGTAAGAAGGCCCAAATTCCTTCTTCACCGCAATCTTTTCTCTGACCAGATCCCCAATCTTTGGAATCCAGACAGGTCTTGCTGGGACAGGTGTTTTTTCTTCAGTGGTCGTTGGCTTTAGGTTTTCGTTACTTAGACTTTTTCTTGTTTCATTCAACTCCTGTAAAACAGCCAAACGATCTTTGATATCAAAGGTTTTTTGTTTCACCACTGAAGTCTGACAATCCAGATACTGGATGATCATTCTAGCACCAAACAAAAGTTCGTACAGACTGATACCTCCTAGAGAATTTCTTGGCATGTTATTAAGACTACGTTGGACACTTATTAGATGTTTGACCCACCCGTCACCCGAATCTAATAGCCTCGCCGTTATAGATTGCTTTATGTCACGGTTTTTTCTCTCCACTACCGCATTTCCCTCGGGATGGAATGGACTAGAATACCGCAATGCAATGCCCATGCTGGCCAAGGCCTCCTTGTAAGCCCGAGAGCTAAACACAGGACCCTGGTCAGAATGTAGCATGCCAATTGCGTATGTGCCGATAAAGACTCATAAATCTTTTATAACAGTTCTGGCGTCAGCCGAGTGCTGGGGCCACATCCAAATGAATCTCGTCTTAATAATTATGGGATTGCCTTTTTCCATCTGGATGTCTGCGTATAGATAGCTTGATGCTGTCTAATAGAGTTGTCTGGGCAGGTGTCTGTTCCGGTTCACAACTGCGATCTCTATTGCAGTCCTGACAATGTATTGCAAAGTTATAAATTTGCACGCTCATCCTCGGCCACCAGTATTTTGATTGTAATTCTATTAGAGATTTTAGGATCTCTTGGTGCCCCAGACCCAATCCCATGTGTGCTTCTTCAATCAAGAAGACTCTCCGGTTCGTGTTTGGAATTACTCTATCCCCCACTCCATGGATTTGAACAAACGGAACGGAGTTCGCATCAATTACGTATGTATTTCCGATCGGATAATTTGGAGGTAATGCAGCATAATTGCCTTCCATTGAGGCTTTTACTGCTAGCAGCGTTTCTCCATCTATTTGTTTTTTCGTTACGCTTTTTTGTAGCTACGGAAGCCGGTTGACCCGCTGCCACTGTGGCTCTGTTAGCCAATGAATTCCCTGCAACGTGAACGCCATCACGTTGAAGACTCTGCGTATGTATCACGTGAGTCTTTCGTAGTTCTTTCTGCAAAAGAACTACTTGTTCCCATAGTTTTTTATGCTTTATTGTGGCACCTGTCTCATCTTTGTAACCGTTTTTTATCCAGGTCTGCATGGAATTAGTGTAAGACCGGACAGAGTAATGCGAATCGCACACTATTAGTGTGGGGAATTCGCGATCAGCATTTTCAAGCGCCATCTTTAGAGATCTTATTTCAGCTCGCTTAGCTGTACAGTTTCTGAGTGATTCAGTTTTAGTGACCATCGGTCTGAATTTACCTAAGCGCCCACGACCTTTAACAATTGTGCACACAGCATTGTTTTTCGTAGTGTTGTGCAAATCTGTCCGTGTAGATTACACAGGTGTACTGTTCGAGAGGCAGAATTTCGGCTGACAGAGGGCATTCATGTTCGTATTCCAGATCTTCTAGTTTTTTCATTTTGGGATCAAATGCATGTATCACGTCAATTGTATCAAGAGAATTAACCCATTGTATCCATTTTGGATCTAATGCCAAAGCATTTGTAATGCTCGGTCTTGTTACCGCTTCAAGGGCTGATACTGCTGTTAAAACAGATATCCTCTTCCCATGAGCTAGGGGTTTTTCTTTTGCTACAGCCGTTTGAACCGCAGTTAGAATTTTTTCAGTAGAACTGAATTTCATTTCAGCTTGTGTGTACAAGTGTGATTTGTAAGCTATTGGTACCGTTTCTCCCTCATTAGAGGTCAGGTATGTGAATCCGCATCTTCCTGGGATGACTCGGATTACAAGGTTGCGTTCGTGTGCACGTGTTTGCAGTTTTGTTTTGGTTAGCATGTCTGTCTGTAATGATCATAAAATTTCTGTGTGTTTTTGAGTCTAATTAATTGGTTTAAAATCAGGTTGTATTAGTTCGTAGAGAGGTTTAACCCTCTCTGCATAGTTTAGAATGTATGTTCTTCCGAAATTCAGGAAACCTAGAATTGATTGTACGTTTTTCAGCGTTTTTGGAGCTTGGTGTACTGCACACTTCTCTAAGAAGTTGTCTGCTAGGCTTTTGCCTTCACTTGATAATACATATCCTAAAAATAGGACAGTTAGATGGGCAATTCTTGATTTGTTAAAGTTAAATTTGTACTCTTCAGATGCGAACCCAAGTATGATGGTGTTCACTCTTTTCAAGTGAGTCTCCAGGTCATCGTCTGTAAGATAGATGTCATCGACATAAGATAATGCCTCATCATCATATATTTGTAGTAACTCTGTTACCCTTGCTGAAAATAATCCTGGGCTGTTCTTGAATCCCTGTGGGAGACGACAAAATTGGTTTTGGGTCCCCATGCTGGAGAAAGCGGTCAAATATCTGCTGTCAGGTGCTATGTTTTGACAGAAGAAACCATTTGAAATATCTAATGTTGTTTTATATTTTTTGCGAAAGATATTATTCATTAATGCTGCACTGTGTGAGTTTTGTACTGTAAAAGTTTTACAGCAAGAGTTTAGGTGTCTATAGTCCAAAACTAGATGATATGAATCGTCTGGTTTGGAGACAGGAAACAAAGGATTGTTCATTTGTGAGGTGCATGTTTCAATCACCCCCTGATATTCAAGTTGATATAACATTTCTCTGACTTGTTTTTTAGCTTCTTGCTTAACAGGATACTGCCTCTGTGCAGTAGGTTGATTTTTTAGCTGGATTTTATGGTGAGGAGAATCCTCCTCTCATCCTACATGATTTTTATATAATGCAGGGGCTTGGGCCACTGATCATTTTCTAGCAAATGTGTATTTTTTATGAATTGGAATGTGATTTGAGAAGGCAGGCATAATCATTTCTTCGCCATGTGGACACTCCCTGACAAACTCTGGTGGCCAGTCTTTCTCTGCTAGAAGGATATCATAGCCTTTAGATAGATTCTCCCAAAAGATACCTCTTATTTTCCTAGTTTTATCTCCCTCTATATGTAATGGTATTTCATATAGTTTATGGGGCACGCTTACTCAGGTGTCTGCAGTTTCCACTTGAATGTATTCCTTCGTGTCCACTGTCTCCAGGAGATTCATCAGGATCTTGCGAGCTATGGTCACTTCTGCTGCGCTGTCTAGCATTGTCTGGACCCACTCTCCGTTTTTCAGTTGTGTCCTCAGAATTCTCGGCATGTTTTACTTTAATACTGGCTACCTTCTTTCTGGGAAATTGTAATTTTTTACTTTGATAAGCAGGTTCCTTGTCTTTGGACTTGACGTGCTCTTCTTTATGTTCTGACCGTCCTCTTCTTTCCGATAATCTGTGAGGAAGTCTGAAAAGATCGAG
Source organism: Lissotriton vulgaris (assembly GCF_964263255.1). Lineage (NCBI taxonomy): Eukaryota > Metazoa > Chordata > Amphibia > Caudata > Salamandridae > Lissotriton > Lissotriton vulgaris. The sequence continues at coordinate 144,330 of NW_028250314.1, read as the reverse complement.
AGGGACGTGTATCAATATCTTGATATCTGTCAGGTTTTCTCAAGTTGTCCCTATTTCTAAGGTTGTATCTTTTTTCAGAGGGCTCTCGTTGTGGAGATTTGCCCCCCCCCCCATTCTGGAGAAGGGGGGGGGCATCTCTTCGTTGGGGAGACCTTCCTCTGGTCTGAAACTGTTTTTCTCTGGGAGAGGTTTGTTTATTACCCTCCCACTTCTTCTTTTGAGCAATTAAATTATTTTTAATGAAAGTCTTTTCAGGATTTTCAGTTAGTTGGGGTTTTACTGGTTTACCACCCAAACTATCTCTACCTAATTCTTCATAGGATTTTTCAATTATTCTGGCAAGTTCAAAAGGTTGTTCTGCTATATCTGTTTCAATTTTTGGCGGATCGCCACAGATGCTGCTTCTCCTTTTATGTTGGCTAGTAATATAGCCGAGACCTGCTTAAAGTCTTTCATTAATTTCATACCTAGAGTTAAAGCAGGTTCTGGACCGCATTCATTTTGAATCTGTCTTAGTACATCTGGTATAACCGCCATAGACGGAACACCATTTGTTTTTGTGTAGATAGAAGCAAAGACTGTGCCCCAAGTGTCACAGTCCTCCACATGTGGTGCGATCCCCATTGGGAGAAAGATAGTCAGGATTCTGTGTTTTTCGTGAGGGGTAGTATCAGGAAATACTGCCTCTATTTGAGCGATTTTTTGAGCTAACCAGAATGGAATTTGTTCCCGTTTTGCGGGTACTTTACCAATACATGATTGTAAATTCTGTGGTGTAATTTTATTTGTGTTCCCCTGATGTGGGGTGTTTTGTGGAATTTTAATTGCAGGTTGGACTGTTGAAGTCCGCATGACATATTGGACCAATTGTCTATGTATTTTAATTAGTTGTTTTAGTTGAACTAAAAGTTCTCCGCTTGACATTTTTCCAATGTCAGGATGCGGCGTGTAGCTGGCTGGAACCGGCCATGTGGCTCCTGGTCTACCTAGTGGACCGAGCCTGGTAATCTAATTTTGATGTTTTAGGGCGCCATTAAACCATATGTATTTTAGTGGAATTCCAACTTCCTCGTAAGGAGAGTATTACTCTGGAGATTTCTCTATTTTGTAGTAGTGGAACTCGTGTGTTACAGCATGTGCTGCTGGAAAAGTTATCCAGGAATAGAATACCTCTGTCTGCCGATATTCATGGGCCTCTACCACAAATACGACTGTACCACCTCTTGATGTTACTCCATTTTCTATAAGTTTTATAGTTATAGTTTTTCTTATATTGACCGGGATGATTATAGCATTCGGGTCGTCATCTTCATTAAACCCTGTAACGTTTGAACCCGGTTGATTCGCATCTACTGCAGCTCCACCGGTTTTGTTGTTGTTGCCGTTATTTGACATTGTTTAATGAAAGTTTGAGAGCAAGTTTCAAGGAAACAAAGATTAGGTGCACAATATTTTGGAACACTGTATCCTTCAACGTTGACTAAACCAAAAACTAATACTAACACAACCTTTTACCCACTCCAGACGTCTATTGGAGTTTTTACGGGAAAAGGGGTCTGCGTGAAAAAGCACGACTGAGTTACTCTAGTATCTTGCGTTAGATTATCGCCTTACCAAACGTTTGGCGCCATGTAGTGTAGTTCCTATATTCCCAATAGGCTCTGCACATTGGAATAACCTAAACAGTAGTTAAGACGTAGGACTGAGGTCGACTATGTCTCTACTGAATATGTTAGACTTAATTAGGTATGCCAGCTAGCTCAGAGGTCACGAGAAACTTCCTCGAATGAACAGGAAGGAGTTAACTTTCCTGATTAGACAAGAAGGGATTAGTTTCTGACAACCGCATAAACATGACAACTTTGCTCCCTTCAGAATAAGGAGTATATCTCCAGAGTTGTGTGAAAACAATAGATAGCTATTTCACTCAGTCAATCGTGCATGCTTAGTTTCACCAGAGTGCAGAGAAATAGAGAGACAGGCGTTTTCAATAAAAGTTGTTATTTATTGAGCAGTCTTATTTCTCATGCAAGAGAAATGAATTGCCACATTTGCAATACTTGTCATAAAATAAAGTGCGTACAGTAAAAGGAGTATTATGAAATAATACTGTAAAAGCATTTATATGGTTTCTGAGCCATATGATACTTAAAACGGATAAAATATATACAATTACATACAATGATAAAAGTTGACTAAACGTACTCAACTGGTGCTTCTAAAATACGCCTACCCCGGTGTACCTAACCTATGCCTAGTACGTGGGAAGGAGTAAGTGAGCTGCAGTTTAAGTTAAGTTAGTTTTGCCAAGAATCTGAATCAAGAATTCTCTAAGGTTCTAATCAGCTCCGTAACTTGGTTTCAGAATGAAGGAGGTCTTGTATCTCTTTCTCAGGACTCGACATCCCAGCAACCCGCAAGGCAACCTGCAAGGGTGACTGGAAACACTGGAGCTGGATTTCTCGGCAGGAGAAAAGACAGCGTCTCTCTCAGTACGTCAAATGGGAGGGTCGGCTTCCTTCGGCACTCGCATCAGCTGGGCTTTGGGTAAGTAGATAGCCGCTCTGCTCCAAACCACTGTGTGTTGCTTAAGGCAAATGCTGGTATATTTATACCTGGAAGGTGCCGAGTTTGACGTAAGGTTGGACATAAGACGTCACTAAGAACTGTCACTAAGAACTGGCAGTTCTTTCAGGACTCTCAGGAGTTCTAGGACAAATCAAAACAAAAGCAGGGGGAATTCCCGGGCTGCTGGAGGTTTGGTTTGTTTAAAGAGCACGTTGTACTTTCTAGGAGTCTAGGGAAGTAGCCATGCCATATTTAGACTGCATTGGCTATGACTAAATATGGATGTGATTCTTATGCCTTTATAAGGATATGATTTGTTATAACCACATAAGGGCATGAATCGGGAATATTTAATTAGGGTCCTAGATACGTTCACACCACCTTGTGGTGTGTCTGATGATGAGCCCCCACCTGACAAATGGAAAGAGGAGCCTTGTAAAAAAAGTGCTCCAATTCCCCCCCTGAACCAATTGCATCTGGTTCCCCTAAAGCCCTGTACTGCACACAAAGGAAAATATACTATAAAATAGGGGCTGTGACCCCATTAAGGTTGTTGTTCCTGTGCTTGTTCTGAGGCTGGGGGCTGGGCTCCTGGAGGAACTACCACGAGGGACTGCCTCCCTGCTGGAGGGCCCTGTGTGCTGGGCTGCCTGAGCCCAGCCATTGCCCCCTGACCTTTACCCAGGACCTAGCGCCTTGTGTAAGGCTTCTATTGTGGATCTGCAGCACTGGGCTGTGACCTGGAGCTTCCCCTGCACAGCGTGGGGAGCGGGTACCCACCCCGTGTTTTGGCCAGGTTCTAGTGGAAGCCCACCCCGCTGTTTGGTGCCTCAGTAAATCGGGTGCCTACCCCGCTTTATACATATCTAAGTAGCGGGTGCCCACCTAGCATGCAGCGCGAGTTTGCGGGTGACCACCCCGCTTAGAGGAGTATTGCTAAGGCGGGTGCCCGCCCGCTCTATGCCGACTTTCAAAGGCAGGTGCCTCACCCGCACTGGAGCCTCACTTTGAAGCGGGTGCCCACCCTGAATGAGACCGCAAGGAGAAAGTGACCCGCCATCTCTGTGAGCAGCTAAACAGGAAGCCAGGCAGCTGACCCTGACCTGCTTGTAGGCAGGCCGAGGAGAAGTGGGCCGGAAGAGAAGCGCCGAACGAGAAGACCCAGGCGGGAGCCCACCCCGTGTTTGGACGTGCGCAGGAGAAAAACAGAGCCTGGATGCGGGCGGGGCTCCTCGTGAGAGAAGGGAGAAGCCCTGCGTGTGTCCCAAGTCACCGTCCCGTGCGCAGGAGAAAGACGGAGCCTGGCTGTGGGCAGGGCTCCCCATGAGAGAAGGGAGAAGCCCTGCGTGTGTCCCAAGACACCGTCCTGGTGGTTGCAGCGGACGGCTGCTGTCTACTTTGCTCAGCCCCCAAGGAGTGGTGAGTGGGGCTGAGCCTCTCTTTTTCTTTGGTTGTGCTCTCACGGGCGGCAGTGGTGAAGAGCCAGTGTCCCTTGGGCTACACAGCGGCGCAACAGATGCGGGCCGCTGCAACGTTGTTGGGGGCCATTTGGTTTAGAGTCCCAGTGGGGCTCTTGCGGTAACGAGAGTACCAGGGCTGATTCATTGTTCACAGTTGCCCCGCCGTAGCGGGCAACTACAACTTTGGGCTACATTTATTGAGAGAGCCCCAGAGCCCAGCGCCATTTTTCCCGTTGGCCGTATTTGTTTTTAGGGCCGCAGTGGGGCTCCAACGGGCACAATAAGTGCCAGTGCCCGCTTTTTTGCCTGCACAGTGGCACCACAATTAGCGGCAACTGCCACGTTTAGGCCTGCGCAATTGCACACTTTTGGGATTCTGTTGCATTGGCAGCCAGCCCTGACATTATGGGACAGAGGGCAATTGAGCCTGAGTGAAAGGCCAGCTGGCCAGGGGGTTAGTTCTATGTTGGTAGGGTGCAAGGCCCTAATGTGATTGCGTAATGTGATTTATGCTTGTGATGCTTATGACATATTTATTTAAGAGTTTTATATAGCGCTGGCTAGACCCGTAGATATCACAGCGCTTTACATAAGGATCAACAATGTCACAACAATGATAACAGTTACACGTTACATCAAATATATGCAACACCTTAAAGAGCAAGAGGGAGAGACAAAATAGAGCAGAAAGGGGGAGAGGGGGAGTGAGAAGGGAGAAGAAGAGGGGGTGGAGGTATGAGAGATGAAGGGAAAGTCGGGCCAATGACCGACTAGGTAGGTGACGGCGAGGAGGGAATCCACAGCCAGTCATCCCTAAAGCTCTCATGGTAGCTCCATCGGGCATCGGTCAGATAGATAGAAAGATAGAAAGATAGGAGACAAGGAAAAAGCAGAGTTACAGAAAACGATGAGGGGGGAATGGGCGAGACAGGGAGACGGGGAGGAAACTGTGCACAAAGTCCGGCTGGGTAGGTGACGGTCAAGGGGATGAACCAAGGCCGATCTCCTCAATAGCTGAACAGAGCATTTCCATCGGGCGTCGGACATAATGCTCGAACTCCACTGTCAGGATAGTGATCAGGTATCTCAGAGGTTGTCAGAATAGCGTGGGGGTGAGTGAGAGACCATGGTCCAAATGAAATCCAGACGCCATCTTGAGGTCAAGCACATTCCTGGAAGGTTTAAGTAAGTCAAATTTCAGCTCGGGGAAAGAGTAAGTAAGGGTCAGGCACCCGTTAGCCACAGCTGTGAGTAAATAGTGGCCCCAGGGTCTTAGACTAGGACTTAGAGGGCAGTTGCCTCTGGACAAGGAAAACCACCATAGGGGGGCAACTCGGTGGCTTTCTCCTGCACTTAGTAGGGTGCTGTTGCTCTGGCAGCCATTCCAAGGTCAGGCAAGTCAGGCTAGTCCCTGTCTGCAGCTGCTTCAGAAATATGGCCCGCGTCACCAGGACCCCAGTGGCTCCTGCTACAGGCTTTGCCACCCTGCACCGTTATGATGCATCCCCCTGCTCACTGGTTAGTTGGGGACCTGCTTCCCGTGCCACAGTCTGCCGTGACCCAGCATTGCGTCTCTGACCGCCGAGCCATTCTCTCTTCGAATCAGTCAGCCACTCTCCTTCTTGCCTCATCTGCGGGGGTTTGAAAAGGGGGTAGGCTCCCCTGTGCTGTTCATGTTGAGATTGGAGAGGACACCCATTGCTCAGTGTCCTCTCCTCACATCTCCGCCGACGGCTGCCATTTTGTGGCACCTTGCGATCGCGGTCCGAGTCTCATCGATCACAGGTGTGGCCCTCCGCAGTCCACATATCATGCCAGCGGAGATCCCAGAGAGGGAATAGGCTCCCTTGGTCCCAGCCGTCTGCAATGAGTGAGGACTCAATAGTTAGCGGGCTCTCCTCAGACATCCAGTGGCTGTCGTCATTATGTACCCCGGGGTGTCCGTTTCGCTCCACAGGGCAACCATTCCTTCTCTACGGGACCCGCTTCAGTTCAGGAGTTCGTGGGCGCGATTTGGAGATGCATAGACGCGCTTACAGCTTCAGGAGCCGAGGTAAAGCACGTCTACCTGGCCATCGGCCATCTGTACAATCTGAGATATGTGACATAATGTGCTTATGTTTAGGATGTTTATGCATAATGTGTTTATGCTGGTGATGCCTAGTGCATAATGTGTTTATGCTAATGAGATTTGGGCCTAATTTGATGTATTGCCTAATGTCATGCTATGATATTTTAGGATGGTGTCTATTGCTAATGTGATAATGCCTAGGTCATTATGGTACCGGTAGTTACTGGTTGTGTTTTGCATTTACTTACCTGATCTAATTGTTCTCACAGTGGCCTGATTGGCCCTGTCTTGTATATAATTCCCTCTGAATATTGCCTGTGCCAGTTGGCACACTGTAAATGTGTGATTATGTTTCTAATGTGTTTATGATAATACAAAAGCTACTTTTGTTATATAACCATGTGTGTAGTTTCTTTTGTGGTGTGCCTAGTGTGTTGCTGCTGTGAGTGTGTGTTGCGCAAATGCATTACACATTGCCTCTAAGATAAGCCTGACTGCTCGTGCCAAGCTACCAAGGGGGTGAGGAGGGGTTATCTTCAGAGTATAACTTCCTTGCCCTGACTAGAGTGGTGGTTTCTGCCTGGCTTTGGCGCAAGCCTTAGGCAAGAAGAAATCCCATTTCTAACAGTGCCCACGTCCCCTCTGCATAGTCTTCAGCCGTTCACAGCACAGGCTTGGGCACAGGGCATAGACTTTGGCAGACCCCCACCCATCAAGCATATTTATTAGTTGTTTATTATTTTTTGTGATACCGCCGTACAACTCTCACAGGAGTTCCACAGTACCTCATGGGAGGTTGTGCTGGGTCCCGGTAGTACCTACAATACAAAAGTAATTTTGAAAATGTGTTGCCCCTTGAAATGGTCCCTCTGGGTCCCCCCAAGAGTGCCAGGATTCCCTGCCCTGACCCTTTATATTTTTTTAACTACTTCAGAACATGGGTACAAAGTTGTGGCGAGCCATTCAGAGCGTTTGGTCCTGCAGGACCGGTACAGGTCCAATGGGTCTAAATAGGCCAACAGGAGAAAAAACTCTCTCTGCCAATCAGAGACCCCTATATTTAAATGTACAGTACTGTGGGAGACCTACATAATTCCTGCGGGACCAACCATCTAGAAATTCTTATTTTGACAACCCTTGCAAGTACACTCAATGTCAGCAGAGTGTTCCTCAGGAGCGTTACCTTCCAATGCCCACCTTCTGGCAGCACCAACAATTTGATTAATTACACCAGAGGTTCTGAGTGGCTGGACGAGGGGAACGGCTTTGGGGAGGGTGCTCCGGGGAGGGAGACCTGGAACAGCGATGACCATTGATTAGTGCAGTGATGTCATATGCAAGTACAATACAATGATTTAGCTTTACATAAATAGTGTATGTGACTAGTAACCCTCTTTCCTGTAAGAGGATTTAAAGATGTTGCTTCACACACTGGCACCACTTTCGGACATTGAAGTTGCTGAGCATTAAAGAATCATTCATCCTTTGGTAGTAATTGTCATAGACCATTCTCAGGATTCAAGAGTTAGTCGTTATCTATTATTACTTATAGTAAAGGATTTATTTTCAGATTTCTTTGTGCCCTTTTGAGTTCGTGCCTTTCCTAGCCGGCTCTTACACTTCAATGTGTGTCAAGGAACTCATTTACAAGTATGTTGTGTTCTCTTTAGCTCTCCTAACATCAGCTCTGAATTTTCAGTGAGAGAGTCTCTGAATTTCCACCAGGATTCCTTAAGGCTCAATCATTTGTGCGCTGTTGTTTTAAAACTGTTCAATCATACTCTCAAAGTACATTAGAGAAAGTAGGTACTATCCGATTTTTGACTCACTCATAAAGCCTCTCAAGTTCTTAGATCTTTAAGTCTCTTTCCACATGACATTCTCAAGTGCAAGGTAAAATACTCAAATCCTACCATGATTCTGTAGACTGGGAAGCCACACGGAGAGAGCTGCTGCCAGTATCGGGTTGCACTAATCACGAGAACATAGGCAAAGGCGGGCCCATTTAAAAAGGTGCTTGCAAGGATATCGCCCAAGATGTTGGCTGTGCCGATGTATGTGATGTGGGCAGCGGAATAACTAGATTGCAAACAGTAATGTTAGTTTAGGCTAATGTTAGATGCTACACATGGCACCATTACCAGGCAGGATAGCAAAATCTCCACCATCAGCGCACGTTCTGGTGCCAAGAGGTTGACAAAGCAACAGAGCCTCCTCAGTGCAGACAGTGCAATTACTAAGTGCACACACACGTTTAGAGTAGTCAGACAATGGGCAGTGTTGCAGCTGTGCCAATGTCTACACACTATCCAAAGTCATCAAAGCAGTACTGTGTCACATGCCGGGGTGCCCGAGGGGCTGGCACATCGTGACTAAGCATGGGCGAATTTTGTGAATTGGCGATCCGCGAATTTGTGGATTTGCGAATTCTCAATCCGCAAAATTCGCGAATTCGTGAGGATTTTTATATTTTTGCGTGTTCGCGGGGCGCTTTGCGTGTTCGCGGGTTTTTTTTTTGCCTGGCTAATCACTGCCACCCTCTCGTTTTTTATGCCCTTCTGCCCTCTGTACCACTCGTTTCTGTGCCCTTCTGCCCTCTGCCCCACTCATTTTTTGACCCCTTCTGCCCTCTGTCCCACTTTTGTACCCTTCTGCCCTCAGCCTCACTTAGATTGGCGCCGGCAAGCTGCCAGCGCCATTCTAAAATAGCTACAAAGAGCTTCAACAGGAAGCACTACTAGATAAAGTAAAGCAGGTGCTAGAGTTGAAGGTCAAATTAAGTTACACAATCATTAATCACCCCAAGTTTGGGGTGATTAATGATTGTGTAACTGAATTTGAGCTTCAACTCGAGCACCTGCTTTACTTTATCTATTAGAGCTTCCTGTTGAAGCTGACTTTTGTAACTATTTTAGAATAGCTCTGGCAGCTTGCCGGCGCCATTCTAAAAGAGTTACAAAAGTCAGCTTGAACTTTTGACCCAATCCGTTCCGCTCGCGGATTTCGCGGGAAATTCACGAATCTCGCGGATTGTGAATTTACCAAAAATCCGCAAAATCCGCGAGCGGAACAGATTTTCCGCCCCCACTTAATCGTGACATCAACCCCCCAAGGCCCAGCACAAGGGCAGAGTTATGGAACTGGATGCTTAGCATGGAAATGTCAGAGGAGACGCGGGGCATGAATGGATGGCAGAGGCTCTCAAGAGTCTTTCTTTGGGCCGTAGCCCTTCCTTGAAATTATATATCACAGTTTATCTTTATGGCGTTGCACCCCCTTAATCACCTGCACTTCATATTACAGGTGGTGACCCACCAGCATAGGAGGGGGACAGAACCTAGTTTCGGCATATGCCGGCTTAAGCAGTGAGGAATGAAACACAGAGTGCATTTTCATGGTTGGGGGAAGAAGAAGCCACACTGCAACTGGGTTGATAATGTCTTTAACCGGAAAGGGTCCAATGAACCTGGGTTGTAATATATGCACGTGCTTGAAATGGATGTGCTTGGTAGACAGCCACACTTTATCTCCCAGCTGGAAGGAAGGGGCTGGCTGACATTTTCTGTCCGCAAATGTTTTTTACAAGGCTGATGCAGCTTGCACGTTCTTCTGTAGCTTTTTAGCCAGTGCTGATACTTGCCTCAATCTCTGGGAGAGCGTTGGCAGATCTTGTGAAATCTGTGGTTGTAGGAAGAGCAAGTAATGTGGATGAAAACCATAGTGGGTAAAAAAGAGGGACATCTGCATGGAGGAAAGTTGCAAGTTAATGAATGCAACAAGAAAAGAGACTCCCTCTGAACCTATATTTCTTTTGTTTGATTCAGCACAAATTCAAAAGTGGTCTAACAATCAATTTTCAACAAAAACATGATATAAAGCACATCAGTATTTCCATCTATTTAAATATATTTTTTATTTTATTTCTTTTATCAAAATTGTTTTTATCATTGCTTTCTAAATACTTTACAGATAAGAGAGGACTTTCATCAATCTGTACACATAATTATTATCAAGGAATCATATAATCATACAACAACCTCTCATTCATGCACACCTCTTACATATCCTTCACACCACACTCATCATTTCATACGACTGGAAAGTACAACAATAGATGGCATAATAGTCTTAGTGACCAAATAGAACTACTGCATATAGCAGGATCTGAAAAGCATTGGTTGATGCATGTTGGTGGATTGTAGCGTAATATGACGCCACCTTCCTCAGGACCTGCCAGATATCAGACCAAAGCCGCTCAAACCGGGGGGGAAAACTACTGATTCTTGTCCCCGGACACTTATATGCTATATGACCGCCCTGATCCTCTCACTGCTCCCGGCCCTGCCTTGACTGCATGGTATCATAGCGCTCTCAGCCTGACTGCATACCGCTACCTCGCCTTGCATACAAACGCGCCTCTAGAATATTGAGTTAATTACTCATTTATACAATTAAGATCGCAGCGCAAGATTGCCAGATTGTTGCTTATTTTTATTTAGCTTGGCTGAACATTTCATTGTGCTAGTTTGCCAAAGTGCGCTTTTCAGTTGTGCTGTGCTGCCTGCTGTTTTCTTTGGTGTCCGATTATTTCAATTGCTTTGCTTTGTTGATGTTTGTGCCCACTTTGGCTCGCTGCCATTTTGTTGATATTGTTGTACCTACCTGACCGGATATCCGAACGCACCCGCCTCCCAGCTGCCCCTCCCTCCCACTGATACAGTAAGGCCTGCGCTCCCACGGCTTCGCTGTGACCGCCCTGATCCTCTCAGACGCGGCCGCTCCAGACACTGCTCCCGGCCCTACCTTGACTGCACGGTATCGTAGCGCTCTCAGCCTGACTGCATACCGCTACCTCGCCTCGCACACAAACGCGCCTCTAGAATATTGAGTTAATCACTCATTTATACAATTAAGATCGCAGCGCAAGATTGCCAGATTGTTGCTTATTTTTATTTAGCTTGGCTGAACATTTCATTGTGCTAGTTTGCGAAAGTGCGCTTTTCAGTTGTGCTGTGCTGCCTGCTGTTTTCTTTGGTGTCCGATTATTTCAATTGCTTTGCTTTGTTGATGTTTGTGCCCGCTTTGGCTCGCTGCCATTTTGTTGATATTGTTGTGCCTACCTGACCGGATATCCGCCCCGCACCCGCCTCCCAGCTGCCCCTCCCTCCCGCTGATACAGTAAGGCCTGCGCTCCCACGGCTTCGCTGTGACCGCCCTGATCCTCTCAGACGCGGCCGCTCCACACACTGCTCCCGGCCCTGCCTTGACTGCACGGTATCGTAGCGCTCTCAGCCTGACTGCATACCGCTACCTCGCCTTGCACACAAACGCGCCTCTAGAATATTGAGTTAATTACTCATTTATACAATTAAGATTGCAGCGCAAGATTGCCAGATTGTTGCTTATTTTTATTTAGCTTGGCTGATCATTTCATTGCGCTAGTTTGCCAAAGTGCGCTTTTCAGTTGTGCTGTGCTGCCTGCTGTTTTCTTTGGTGTCCGATTATTTCAATTGCTTTGCTTTGTTGATGTTTGTGCCCGCTTTGGCTCGCTGCCATTTTGTTGATATTGTTGTGCCTACCTGACCGGATATCCGCCCGCACCCGCCTCCCAGCTGCCCCTCCCTCCCACTGATACAGTAAGGCCTGCGCTCCCATGGCTTCGCTGTGACCGCCCTGATCCTCTCAGACGCGGCCGCTCCACACACTGCTCCCGGCCCTGCCTTGACTGCACGGTATCGTAGCGCTCTCAGCCTGACTGCATACCGCTACCTCGCCTTGCACACAAACGCGCCTCTAGAATATTGAGTTAATTACTCATTTATACAATTAAGATCGCAGCGCAAGATTGCCAGATTGTTGCTTATTTTTATTTAGCTTGGCTGAACATTTCATTGTGCTAGTTTGCCAAAGTGCGCTTTTCAGTTGTGCTGTGCTGCCTGCTGTTTTCTTTGGTGTCCGATTATTTCAATTGCTTTGCTTTGTTGATGTTTGTGCCCGCTTTGGCTCGCTGCCATTTTGTTGATATTGTTGTGCCTACCTGACCGGATATCCGCCCGCACCCGCCTCCCAGCTGCCCCTCCCTCGCCCCTCCCCCCTCACTATCCACATATGACAGATGCTTCTGCGCGCAGCGTTCACGCGCAGCGGTCGCGCCCCATGTGCACCGAAGGTGCACCAAAGGTAAGTCCGTCTACGCCCGTCCGCGCCTGGACCGCGCCCAGCGCCATACCCCCTGGTCCTCGCAAACCACACTCATCCCGCATAACGTACGACACTGCCACCCTCTTAGCCCTTAACCCCGGACGCTCTTCACAATGCTACGAGGCTGCCCCAGGACGCACCCACGGCCCTTTCACCTGCCACTCCTGCAAGTTTAACTGCATCAAGACCCACACCAAATCAACTGACTCCAAACACAGTTCCGACTCTAACCACCTGAAGTGCATCCTACTGAACACCCGCTTGACCCACAGACACGCCACTAAACTCTGGGACCTACTCGACACTGCTTCACCGGACATCGCCTTCCTTACAGAAACCTGGATAAACGCATCATCAGCACCCGACATCGCCATTGCCATCCCCGACAACTACAAGATCATCCGGAAAGATCGCACCAACCAAACAGGAGGAGGCATTGCCATCGTCCATAAGAACACCATCAAAATCACGACCAGCTCCGACGAAAACCTTACAACCGCCGAACACCTCCACTTCCAGATCCACACCGACCCTAGAACCACACTTAAAAGCACCCTCATCTACAGACCACCAGGAACCCGTAAACAATTCAGCGAAGACATCACTGACTTCATCAGTCCACATGCCCTCGCCTCCGAGAACTACATTCTACTGGGAGACCTCAACTTCCACCTGGAAAAGAAAAACGACAGCAACACCACCACCCTTCTGGACAACTTGGCCAATCTCGGTCTCAAACAACTTGTTGACACCCCCACCCATATAGCCGGACACACGCTCGACCCAATCTTCACCTCCAGCAAACACATCTCCTTAGATCACACCACAGCTCTCCATTGGACGGACCACTGTTGTGTTCACTTCAGCTACAGAACCACCTCGACCCACAACCCCCCAAAACCTATCCCCCGAAGAAAATGGAACAAAATCACCACCGACCAACTCCTCACATCGCTCAACCAGAACCCACCCGCCCTCTCCTCAGACCCAAACCAAGCTGCCATCATCTTCAAACAATGGATCACTCACAGCGCTGACTATTTAGCCCCCTTGAAAAACCAGCACACCAAACAAGACAACAAAAAGGCCCCCTGGTTTAACGATGACCTTAAGAAATCCAAGAAGCTATGCCGTACTCTCGAGAAAACATGGAGAAAAAACCCAACCACCGACAACATGCCCACCTTCAAATCAGCCACCCGCAAACACCACCAGCTGATTCGATCCACCAAGAAATCAGCATTCAAGAATCGACTCGATAACAACGCCCATAACAGCAAGGAACTATTCAACATCGTCAAAGAATTCACCAACCCCACCACAGCCTCAAACGACATCACTCCCTCCCAAGACCTCTGCGACTCGTTATCCTCCTTCTTCTACAACAGAATTACCGACATACATAACAGCTTCGAAAACAGTTCCAACGAACAATCTTCCCCACCCCCCTCAGAACCTAAACCGCCCTCCAACTACCTCAACGCCTGGAACCCAATCTCCACTGAAGACACCACCCGCCTAATGAATTCCATCCACTCTGGCTCGCCAACCGACCCATGTCCCCACCACATCTACAACAAAGCAGTCTCCATCATCGCACCTAATCTCCGTGATGTCATCAACTGCTCCTTCAACTCTGCTACCTTCGCAGAAAGTTGGAAACACGCCGAAGTCAGCGCCCTCCTGAAGAAACCCACAGCAGACCCCTCTGAACTTAAAAACTACCGCCCCATATCCCTCCTCCCATTCCCGGCCAAAGTCATTGAGAAAGCCGTCAATAGCCAACTAGCCGCCTTCCTGGAATCCAACAACTCACTCGAACCCTCCCAATCCGGCTTTCGAGCCAAACACAGCACCGAAACCGCCCTCATCGCAGCAACAGACGACATCCAAACACTACTGGACAACGGAGAAACAGTGGCCCTCATTCTACTCGACCTCTCCGCCGCCTTCGACACTGTCTGTCACAGCACCCTCATACAACGCCTCAGCAACATCGGCATAAAAGGTAAAGCCTTAGACTGGATCATCTCGTTCCTCGCCGGAAGAACCCAGAGAGTCCGCCTCCCCCCATTCAAATCAGAGGCCACCGAAGTCATCTGCGGTGTACCACAAGGATCATCACTTAGTCCCACCCTCTTCAACGTTTACATGAGTCCACTCGCTTCCATCGCGCGCCAACACAACCTCAACATCATCTCCTACGTGGACGACACCCAGCTGATCCTTTCCCTCACCAATGACCCCAACACCGCAAAAACCAATCTCCACGAAGGCATGAAAGATGTAGCCATATGGATGAAAAACAGCTGCCTAAAACTTAACTCAGACAAAACGGAAGTGCTCATCCTAGGATCATCCCCCTCTGCCTGGGACGATTCATGGTGGCCTTCGGATCTGGGCTCTGCACCCATACCCACAGACCACGCACGAAACCTAGGCTTCATCCTAGACTCCTCCCTCTCGATGACCAGACAAGTCAACGCCGTCTCATCCTCCTGCTTCAACGTACTTCGCATGCTCAAAAAAATCTTCCATTGGATCCCCACCGAGACAAAAAACTGTCACCCACGCACTGGTTACGAGTCGGCTAGACTACGGAAACACCCTCTATGCCGGAATTCCAGCCAAACTACAGAAAAAACTCCAACGCATCCAAAACGCATCAGCGAGACTCATTTTGGACATCCCTTGCCAAGATCACATTACCGGCCACCTGAAAGACCTCCACTGGCTTCCCATCAACAAGAGAATAACTTTCCGTCTCCTCACCCACGCACACAAGGCCCTCTACAAACTAGGACCCGAATGCCTCAACACTGGACTATCCATCTACACACCCACTCGCCAACTAAGATCCTCCAATCAAGGCCTCGCCGCAGTCCCGGGTATCCAAAGATCCACCATGGGAGGTAGATCCTTTTCCTACTTAGCGGCCAAGACCTGGAGCTCACTGCCCACTCACCTCCGCCTCACACAAAACCACATCTCCTTCAGAAAAGAACTTAAAACCTGGCTATTCGATAGATAATGATCCCACTCCCCAAGCGCCTTGAGACCCTCTGGGTGAGTAGTGCGCTATACAAATTCTTGAACTTGAACTTGAACTTGTTCCGCAGTATCAAAAAGATTTCTAAAAATCCTGCACTCTCCACTGCATCCAGTTGGATGTATGAAAACTATCAAGAAAAGGGATGAGTTCCAATCCACAAAATATGTAGTCCTTTTATGCTCACATCTCTTGTTTATACAGATCTCCCATCATTATCATGCAACATATGCTATCCGGATGGCCTCAGTATATTTTTCAAGCTACGTTATAATAACTGCATCTCCGGTTATATTCCCTCAATAGAAACGGAATGTGATGTGTCCGACGGTGCAAGTTAATGAATGCAAATTCAGCTTCCCGGAGCAGAGACACTCATGACTTTGAAGAGTTTCATAAATACATTGTAGGTACTGCATTAGATCCTGATTGACTTGCAATGACTGGCTAACTGTTTCAGGTTAGAATCTTGTGGAGAGGTGACTTTGGATTTGCAATGCGGAGCACCAGGCTTTCTAGAATTTGGAAGTAAACAGCGCTCCATGAACTGAAACTATGGTCTTTGGGAGGGATGAAGTCACATTAAATGTGTCAATAATAAGGTGACTACTTCTGCGGCTGTCGGACTCCAGAACAATATTAAAAAAGAGATTGTGACTGCACACCTTACTGTAGTCAATGTAAACCAAATATTATGAAAATTTGAATGAACTTAAACTTGTGTGCGTGCTCCCGTTGAGGAGAGAGATAAGACCCCTGTCACTCTCTATGTGTCAAGACTTCAAGCACTATAGCTAGCATTAGGTCAGTACAAGCAAAAACTCAGCGGTCACTAAAGCAGGTCTCTAAATATCCACGTTGGAGGAGGCAGCACAGAGTGACCACTTTATTCCTGCAGCGCTGTGTCCTGAATCTAGGAAAGCGAGTACCCCAACATGGCCGCCGAGGAGGATCACGAACAGTGTTGAGTGAGCGTTCTAGTCTTCGAGAGCGCGCGAGCAGCTGTGGAGATGAAGCGCACGGTTGGTCTGGAATCTGCGCACTTCAACTGACCTCTTCACCGAAGTCATAGCGCAGCTCTCGTGTGAAGTTCTTGTTCCGAAAAATTCCTGTCAGCGCTTCTTGTTCTTGGTTGTTTCTTATCGCATGCGCAACATGGGATTCTGGCAAGTGACTTTTATGAAGAATTTTGTAGTATTTGCATTTTAGTTAGTGCCACTTCATAGGATTCTAGTTAGATATTTCGTAGAACCAGAGTAGGGTTTATCCTCTCACCTTAGATTAGCATACCGTTTTCTAGGACAATATTTTAGCTTACTTATAGCAAGGTTTAGCTCGTTATCTAGTCAATTCAGTTCGACTTCAGCGAACATTTCTTGAGTCTTTTCATTCATCCGTCCCCATTTACCCAAGAGACTCTTCAAGCCAATTTCCAATTAGTTCTTCGCTTTGGGCCACTTGAAGGAACTGTGAAGAACACGTCAGCTACCACATAGAGAGGCCAGACCAGCTCATACAGAGGGTAAGAGACTTCACCTGTTATTCCAAGTAAAAACACATGAAATGTTTAGAGTGTAATACATAAGTCATTCCTTTCAGAGGTGGTGGGCATAGGAACCTGCGTCGACTCCAGTGATACTTGAACCTTCTGACAGATTGAAGTGCCAACTTTTCACTCGAGTCGACATGGCTGAGGGATTTGATATGAATTCCTTGGCGGGAATCTTAGAAGGGTTACAGGCCCAGCTTACACGCTCCACAGAAGAGAATAGAGTCCTTAGGGATGAGGTAAAAAGGTCCCAACAAGAAACTCGTCACGTTCAACAGAAATTAGAGGAACTCATAGCGGGAACAACTCCTTTACCTAGTTTCAATTCCTCTCACAACTCTGGTGCAGAAGTGGCCACGCAAGTGATTCATTCAGTGGCTCCAATTGTTCCTTTAGCCAACCCTGAACGCTTTAGCGGGGACCCCCATAAGGCCCAAATTTTCCTCACGCAATGTTCCTTGCATTTCTTGTGCAGATCAGTGGTTTTCAAAGAGGATCAAGCCAAGGTCGCATTCATGTTGTCTTATTTGAGCGGAGACGCCGCTGCCTGGTCTATGCCGTTGGTCACTCGAAATGACGCAGCATTATATGATTTTAACCGTTTCAAGAAAGAATTTTTACGAATATTCGATAGAAGAACGGCCAACCAAGCTACAGACAATGAACTCCTAGATCTCAAGCAAGGCAATCGAGAACTGGTAGCATATATAGCCCAGTTCAACAAACTAATCGTCGAAACAGATTGGCCCGACAGTAAACGTGCGGCGATATTCTATCGAGGTCTTAAAGATGAAATAAAAGATGCCTTAGCACAGATCCCTAAACGTCCTCAGGAGATATCAGAACTTATAGATTTAGTTCTTCAAATTGAACATTGATTGTTTGAAAGAAGGTCAGAAAAGAAGCGAGATTACAAGTCATTTGTGCCACGCCTAGACCGTATGAGATCTGAACCCTCGAAACCCGATACTGGTACCGGAGAGGAATCAATGCAAATAGGTTCCATCAGAGGACCTCTCTCACAGGAAGAAAAAGACAAGAGGCGAGCAAATCAGTTGTGCCTGTATTGTGGTACCTCGGGACATTTTGTGAGAGAGTGTCCGAAGAGAAACAAAAATAGCCAGGGGTTGAAAGACCGATCCCACCAGTAAAGGGAGTTGCCCTGGTGGGATGTTCCGAACAGTCAACTCATGAACCTCAGCAACTAATTAACACATTACAGTCAGCGGCCCCTCACCTTACTGTGTTTTTTAGAGTCAAATTCGGACCCCAGAAGTTGGAAGAAGTTTCAGTTATGATTGATTCGGGGGCCACAGGGAACTTCTGCGACCTGAAATATGCGCAAGAGATGGGCATAAAGGCGATTAAGAAGAAGAACCTCGAAGTAGTGAAAGCGGTCGACGGTTCCAATTTGACTTCAGGACCCATAGTAGAAGAAACGGAGACCTTGGAATTGGAGGGGTTACAGGGTCATCGAGAATTTATCAGATTTAATCTCATAGATGCACCTCAGTTCCAGCTGATCTTGGGGTTGCCATGGTTGACTGCTCATAATCCGATTATTGATTGGGAGAGGAGGACGGTCAAGATGAACTCGGAATTTTGTCAGAGGAATTGTTTTGCTAAAAGGCCGGAAGAGTGCGAGGGATCGCCGGCTACTGAGTTGGCTCAATTGTCGCTTCACATTTGTACTGTTAGCGCTGAAGAAATACCAAGATTTGGCAAGTGTGTTCGACAAAAGGAATGCAGAGAAACTACCGCCACACAGGAACTACGATTGTAAGATTGAGTTGGAAGCCGGTGCCAACCTGCCCTGTAGTCGAGTTTATGCGCTCACGGAAAAGGAAAACATCTATCTCAAAGAATATTTGGAAGAGTACACTAAAATAGGATTCATAAGGCCATCACAATCTCCAGTTTCGTCTCCGCTTTTCTTCCGGCCCAAGAAGGATGGGACCCTTCGCACGTGTATTGATTATAGAGCCTTGAATCAAGTCACAGTAAAAAAACGTTACCCATTACCTCTCATCAATCAGCTATTGGACCAAGTCAAAGGAGCAAAAATTTACACCAAGCTTGATCTGCGTGGGGCTTACCATTTGGTGAGAGTGGCCGAGGGTGATGAATGGAAAACAGCTTTCCGGACCAAGTATGGATTGTTTGAGTATCAAGTGATGCCTTATGGGTTGAGCAATGCCCCAGCAGCATTTCAAAACTTCGTAAACGATGTTCTGCGGGAATTCTTGGATCGAGTGGCTGTAGTGTATATTGATGACATATTGATTTTTTCCGACAAGATGGAAGATCACGTCAAGCATGTGCGAGCCATACTCCAGAAGCTTTTGGATAACCACTTGTATGTGAAGTTGGAAAAGTGTTCATTCCATGCCGAGAAGGTGGAGTTCTTGGGATTCATGTTGTCCGCAGCTGGGGTCGAGATGGATAATTCAAAGGTCCGTACAATTCAGGAGTGGTCATCACCAGGGAGTGTGAAGGAAATCCAAAGTTTTATTGGTTTTGCCAATTTTTACCGGAGGTTCATTCCTAATTTCTCGTCTAAAGTCACTCCCATCACTCACCTGCTAAAGAAGGGGCGAAAATTTGAGTGGACCGCAACTGCAGAACAAGCCTTCCAAGACTTGAAGACTGCCTTCATTAGCGCCCCTATTCTAATGCATCCCGACCCGGAACAAGCATTTTTCGTTGAAACAGATGCATCAGACTTTGCAACCAGAGGAATTTTATCACAGAGAAACAAAACGACGGGACAAATGCATCCGGTGGCCTACCGGTCCAGGAAACTGTCTGACACGGAGCGTAATTACTCCATCGCCGACAAGGAATTGTTGGCTGTTCGAGAAGCATTCCAAGACTGGCGACACTACCTACTGGGGGCCAAGCATACTGTCACAGTATTTACAGATCATCGTAACCTCCAATTTCTCAAGTCTGCAAAAACACTTTCACCACGTCAATTGAGATGGTCTCTGTATTTCTCAGAATTTGACTTCGTGATCACGTACAA
The DNA here is from genome assembly GCF_964263255.1 of Lissotriton vulgaris. Lineage (NCBI taxonomy): Eukaryota > Metazoa > Chordata > Amphibia > Caudata > Salamandridae > Lissotriton > Lissotriton vulgaris. Next base: position 124,407 of record NW_028250314.1, on the reverse strand, counting down.
ACCAGGTGCGAAAAATGGGAAGGCCGATGCCCTTTCACGCATGAACCCAACAGCCGAAGAAAAACCTTCAGTCGAAGAACCGATAGTTCCGTTGAAATAAATTATCGGGGCCATGCAATTGAAAGAATTCGATGAACAAATTCAGCAAGTTTGCTCAGAGGAGGATCTCCGTAAGTGGGCCGAGTCGGATGGGAAAAGAACTCTTGTCAATGGACTTCCTTATCATGAAGGCAAACTATATCTTCCGACCAGAAAACTTCAAGAAGAGGCCTTGAAAGGTTGCCACGATGACCGTTTGGCGGGTCACAAAGGAGTTAAGAAGACGGAAGAGCTGGTCAGACGACACTTTTGGTGGCCAGATTTGGCAGCTCAAGTAAGACAATATGTTTCGACCTGTGAGATCTGCATCAAGGGGAAGCCTAGTCGACAGGCCCCACAAGGGTTACTGCAACCCTTACCCAACGCACCCTATCCATGGCACACAGTAACACTAGACCTGATAGTGGATCTGCCCTCTAGTCAAGGCAACACGGTGATCTTGGTGGTGGTGGACTCATTTACTAAAATGGGACATTTCATTCCTTTCAAGACAGTACCCACAGCTTCACAATTAGTGCAGACCTTTAACCAACACATAATTCGTGCACACGGGATTCCACAAGTAATCATTTCAGATAGGGGATCACAGTTCATGTCGAGATTTTGGAAGACCTTTATGCACAATTTAGGCATTGATACACGTTATTCGACTAGTTATCATCCTGAAACAGACGGTCAGACCGAGAGGTTGAACCAAGATCTAGAGCAGTATTTACGCCTCTATCTGTTAGAGCAGGATGTTGAATGGTCTGAATTACTGTGGACAGCAGAATTCGCATACAATCACGCAACTCATGACTCCACAGGGTTTACTCCATTTTACTTGAATACAGGCAGATGATAGAGCGCGCGGGTCACCCGGGTCACTTAGATCCCCAAATTTTCCACGCACTGGGCCCTGGCGTGCATATGATGACCGTGTTTTGCAATGAACCGGGTGAAACCTCTATCACGCTACTATCAGTAATCGAGTGGGTGACTCTTACACCACTCACTATTCATGTACCTGACTTACCACAGGCACATTACTCCTGACGGATCAGGAGCTAGCAGTGGACAGGTGATAAGGGTTTTCCTAAAAGGGAGAAAATTCTAATTTACACATTTAATACCTTTAATATTTCTTTAATGTATAATGACCACAGACACCTTGATGGTTTTAAGGGTTTTATATAGTATAAGTTTAGAACGAAAATGCCATTACAAGGAGGCAAATGCAAAGCAATACATCGATGATTAAAATCAGAACCAGGATGTAACTATGAAGGAGAGTGAGTATCATAGAGTAAAAGGGAACACTATAGGGCATGAATCATAATGGACATTTATCTAATACAGTTTAATCTAGGGCAAGGACGTGAGGAAAACCTAATGTGTGACCTAATAATTTTATACTACTTCCTAAACCTTATGCTATCTTTCTAACTTCACGGCAACCATACTAAGGGAAAGGGAATAAGTGGAACAAGCTAGATAAACAGTCGGGTTTAACAATGTCCTACAGGAAGGGTAAAAGTGGAACATTTAGTAATAATCAATTGCATAAAATTACATTCAAAGGAGATATGGAGAATATCACAGGCAAGATTGCTTTAATCAGAGGAGGAAAAGTTGAGGGTATAGTATAGACAGACACCTATGCCAATATTTAACTAGGTGAGAATGAGGACTAACCCTGGCCACGGGTCAGTTGGGAAAGAACGGGACAAGGACCCTCAAGGATTCAGGGAATACCAGAAGGTGAGCAGGTACAGCTCATGGACAGTCAGGACGGGATACCCCTCAGGTCTGGGTCAGGACTGGGTTCACCAAGGCACGACCAACCCCTCACAGCATCGGATGCAACGCCAGCGTTACCCCCTCTTCTGCACGGAATCCGCCAATAACCCCGATTGGGTTTTCGAATCTCCCAGCAAAGTGCTTCGCTTAGCACTTAGGACTAATTTCCACCCCTTGTAGTTTGTGGAAAGTTTCAGGCAGAATGCTCCACAGCACTCTGTATCAGGCACCTATAGAGTTCGTAGGGTCAGTGACAGGTCTGCTACTCGGACAAGTCGGACAATTTTTCTAAGCTAAGCTAGGCTATATATACAGTTTTAAGTCCCCAAGACCACCCATAAATGTTGCAAAATGACAAAGTCCCATCTTCTGATTGGTCAAGGGAGGTGGTTTAAGACATTTGTCACCACCTATATTTCTATTACGTATTTCACGTGACATTACCCTCCCCCTAACATCTGGGTTCCCAGGCATACGTGTGGGAAAGTACAATAGTGAAGAAAAGGTTTGCAACATTGTTGCGCATTTCAGAATAAAAATAGCAGGTCTTCAAGGGCGAAGGTGCGCCGGGAAAGGACAGTCCCCTTTTCAATGGCCAACTGGCCAGGTTCCATTGCTGCACGTCCCAGATCTTTGATCACGTGATGAGGGATACGTCAGCTTCAAAATGGTTCCCATCCCCACTTCAAGGCCCTCATTTACGCGGTACATGAAAAGTAAGCGAAAACAAATTAATAACACAGAATAAAATGAATACACTGTACACCATGACCAACTACTCTTAATCCCTTATTTTATAATACTTATAGCATTAAGAGTTAGTGCAGAAAAGATGCATAGACAAAAGCGGCTTAAGATAGCATGAAGCATGATTAGTGACAAGCGGCCATTTTAACACCACTGCGCATGAGCGAACTTTTCCCTCCAGATTGCGAGTGCGTCACGTCACATGGGTATGACCGACGCATGCGCAGACTGGATTTCTGCAAAGCGGCCATTTTATTAATGTGCAAGCTTGATTACGATGAAAAACACATAGGCAAGCCTCCTAGGGACACCCGTGTGTTGGGGAAATACAAATAAATGACAAACAATTGGAGTTAGTACAGTTACGATTTAAGGCGAGGTTCATGAAAGAGAGCAAGTCGCGTTACGTGCGAATCCTTGCTCCATCAATCCCCTCTTTGATGATATTTACTATCATCACTACACATGAAAACAGATGCCAACTTCATTCATCCAATTCATCCATCTCAATCTCAATGAACTTATTGTTGAGCTTTCTCTCCGCCTCTCTGTGTGTATGATTGTTCTTTATTTTCTTATATATCTGGTTTCTTAATTCTTCTAATTCTAATTCTTCAGCCTTTCGCTTTCCTCTTTTATTCACTATGTATTTTCTGCATTTCTGGCACTTGCAACAGATGAATATGATCAGAACAATCAAACCTATTCCAGCTATTGGCATCAGTATTTTCCATATAAGACTTTTACCTAAGTTAGAGAACCAACTACCTACAGAGGAGAGACCATCAGTCAGTCTCTTCCAGGCACTGTCAACCTCTAATGGTTTGAGTTCTTTTTCCAAATTAGTAATGTTTCTTATATACTTCTTAATTTCGACACTTTTATCAGGAATGTAAGTGCAACAATGTTGTGCCCTCAGCATCCTGCAGACTCCGCCCTCTTTTGCCAATAAGGTATCAAGAGCAAGATGATTCTGTAAAACCATTGATCTGATCGCAACCATTTCGGTATTGATCATTAGAAATCCAGCAGCAGTGTCAGTTGATAACCGATCCACTACTGTAGATAATTTGCAGATTCTATGAGTATTCAGAGCTACCCCCATTCCAGGTATCAGTGCACTAAAGATATCACCTATAATTTCTCCTACACTTTCACGTTTTCTACGCACTAAGCCATTAGTAATCTCATTGCTTCCAGCTGCATTGTTCACATGGTATATTTTCGGAAAGACAATGCCAAAGTAGCAGCTTCCATACCAGTGATCCGGCAATTTGAAATAAGCCTTGTTTCCACATATATAATAAATTCCTGGAAACACAGGTTCTGACCCATTTTTGAAACCCCAACCTCCAATTACCTTGTAATTATGTTCACACTCGCTGGAACCAATGAATACATTGTTATAATAACTAGTCTTTTCTCTATGAAGACAGAGCTTTCCTTTCCGTTCAAAATCCAGCAACAGAGCAGGAGTAACTTCGCTTTGTGAGGTGTTATCCATGTTTTCTGCCCATCTAGGGGTTCTGTTCTGTTCGTCATTTGCCTTTTTCTGAAACTTTTCCCTTCTCTTCTCTGCCATTTTCAAGAACATTTTCTCTTGTGCATGTAAGGAACACATCAAGTTGTCTCTACGAGCTTCATTCAGATCTATGTCACCTGTTGTCAGGAAGTATTCTCCCATGTAGCGAGTCACTCCACCAAGTGTATGTACAAGGTTCAGATTCCCTCTAATAGGAAGTTCTGAAAAGATAACGTCAGTGTTCGAGTAATAATACTGTAAAGTGCTTCTATAAAATAAACTAGCTAAAATACTACAGGAAATTCCATAGGTCAGGGGTAAATGGTGGTATGTCACGCCTTCAGCTACTGAAGTAGGTAGCATCATGCAGACATAGCAATCTTCTATTTCCATAGCTTCTACATAGTGCACTAAAAGGTTTGCGAAAACATTTAAGTGTGTCCTGTTCTTCATTTGGTGATAATGTAGTTCTCCCTCATCTGATGCTTCTAAGTCAGGTCGTGTATGTCTCAGACTCATTGCATTGTCACGTCTTTCTACTCTTCGTGGTGTTTCTTCAGTATGTACAACTTCTGCGTCTTGTGTCGTCAAATCTGTAGGATATATGTTAGGGTCTTTGCTTATCATAAAAGGTATAAACACTGTTAATCCTATCCATATCATTACTAGTACCACTACACTACAGATGCATATTTTACAGCATGTCTTGCAACAGCTAAATCTGGACCTTCCAGTGACATTTGAATCAGACATTTTATCTTACAGGTGGCGTTTTCCAACCCCTCTTCGTTTCTTCTCAGCAGAGGTTTTACTTCGCTTCACCTCAAGGAGGGTCTTCGTCAGAACTCCGATCAGCAATGGACCCTTCGTCGCTTTTGCCACAAGCTTCGGGCTCATCAATTTCTTCCAACACCAAATAGGTCCACTCAGGGCTTCGATACAGTCTGTTCTGTTTCTTTACTCTGCCGCCCTTTCGGATGGACTTTCCTCGGGCTTCTTTTCTTTCACTTTCAGCCCTTTTTCGGTCCTTTAGTTTTTCTTCGACTGTTTTTATTCTTATTCTTAGTCTTTTTACATATCGGGGTTCATCCTTCTTTTCGATCCTGTTTGTAGTCGAGGAAACTTGCTCTTCCTCGTGAACCCTTTTGCTTTTTCTTCTTTGTCGCACTATTGCTTCAGCAGTGTCTTTTTCCCTTCCTGTCTGACTAGTTCCAGGTCTTTCATCTATTTCTTCTGCCTGGTCCTTAAGCTGACCTAGTTCAGGTTTAGACTGTATTTGATCTTCGTTTGTGAGTGATTCACCGGACTCTTCTTCCTGAACACGTTCATCTATTACTAACTGGCCTGGTTCATGCTCTTCGATCTCTTGATTTTCTTCCGCATGAACTTCTGCTTTGACTACTATCTGTCCCTTTCCAGTCTCCTCTGTCTCAGAAGGAGTGTTGATGACTTGATCTGTCCCTACCTGGCCTATTCCCTGATCAGATTTTATGTTGGCTTTGATGATCTGACCTTCTCCTTCTTGTTCTGACTCACCTGCACTGTCCCACTCACTACCTAGGTAAGAGTATTTTCTGGTTCTTATTGGATCAAGAACCTGGTCATCAGCAGGAAACCATTCAACTTCTTGACTTGTGCCTGGTAGTTCGATGTCAGCGGGATCCGGACCCTCTTCTGGAGTCTCCTCAGCTGGACCACCTTCGGCTTCAGTCGCGTTTTCTCCAGTCACCTTCTTCGTGTGACTTGCATGGATCCACTTTGGTACACCAGCACACTTCACAGCAGTTGTGGTGACAAGGATCACTTGTCGAGGCCTGCCCCACTTCGGTCCAAGGCAACTCGTCCGGGTGTGTTTCTTTAACACCACCCAATCACCTGGTTTCAGTTTGTGTGCTGGAGTTGTAGGCCATTCGACAGCAGTCTCTCCAATCTGGTGAGAGATAGAACGCACTTGGTCACCCAACTGCCTGCAGTACTCTAGCACCATATCATCAGAAATACTTAGCAGTTTGTGTCCAGGTACCCATGCCTGTCGCATCATTCTTCCCATCAGCACTTCATGGGGGCTCAGGCCTGTCTTTCTGTTTGGAATACTTCTCAAGCTCATCAGTACCATGGGCACAGCTTCTATCCAATTCATTTTTGTGGAGTCACACAGTTTTGCCAGCCTGGACTTGAGAGTGCCGTTTATCTGCTCGACTATTCCAGAAGCCTCTGGATGATAGGCACAGTGCAGCCTTTGCTCCATTTTGAATGCTTTGCAGAGTTCTTTTAGGACTTCGTTTGAAAAATGTCCACCTTGGTCTGTTTCAATTGTCTCAGGAATTCCAAAGCGGGGGATCAGTTCCCTAAGTAACAATTTAGCTACCGTCAGGGCATCATTCTTCTTTGCTGGGTAAGCCTCCACCCACCGGGAAAACAAGCAAACTATGACCAGGACATATCTATATCCTTTGCACAGGGGCATTGTTATGAAGTCTGCCTGCATCCTAATGAAGGGACCTTCTGCTCTCCCAATGGTACTTTGCTCCACTACTGTCTTCTTTCCTGCATTGAATTGTTGACACACTAAACACCTCTGACAAAGTTTGTCTGCTGTGCTCCTGAATTTTGGACTGTAGAACACCTTTTCAAACATTCGGCACATGGCATCCCTCCCAATATGTGTTGGTTCATGTATTATCCGTGCCATTGCGGTAACCAGTCGTTCAGGTAGTACAGGCATACCAGTCACGTGGACCACAACACCATCTCCTTCCCTTGGTCGACATTCATCCTGCCTCCACATATCCTTTTCTTTCCTGTCTGTGGTCTGTTGTAGTTCTCTCAATTCATCCCATGTTCCCAATCTTTCAAACAACATCAGTTGGCAGCTGCTTTCACCTCCCCATAATTTAATTAGGAGGGACATTTTGTGTCGGGCGCAGTACTGGGCAATTTGGTCAGCATATCTGTTTCCGGCTGTCACCTCGTCATTTCCAGATCGGTGAGCCGCACACTTGACCACAGCCAATTCTTTGGGCAATTGGATGGCTTCTAGTAAGTTTTGTACTGGTTTTCCATTTCGGATAGGAGAACCTGAGGAAGTCATGAATTCTCTTTGCAACCAGAGCTGGCCGAAGTCATGAACAACCCCATAACAGTACTGACTGTCAGTATAAACAGTTACCCTTTTGTTTTTCCCAATTTTACAGGCTCTTGTTAGAGCAATGAGCTCCGCTACTTGAGAAGATTTAACTTCGCAAAGATAGGAAGCTTCCAGGGTCTTTTCCAAAGTGACTACAGCATAGGCAGCACTCAAACCTCCATTCTCATGTCTCAAGCATTAACCATCCACAAACATTTTGAGGTCTTCATCAACCAAGGCCACATCTCTGATATCAGGACGGGGTTTTGTGCTAAATTCAGTCAAGTCTATGCAGCTATGGTCAATTTCATCTCCTGCCTCTACATCAATGGGGAGGGGCAATAGAGTGGCGGGGTTTAGAGTATTACATCGGGAGATTATTACATTTTCTGCACCAATGAGAATCCTCTCATACTTAGTCAGCCGACTAGGGGTGAGATACTGTGTCTTGGTTCGGGTGAGCAAGATCACAACTGAATGTGGAACAAATACAGTGACAGGATGTCCCATCACAATGTTCTCACTCTGCTCTAGGCTTGTACAGGTAGCAGCTACTGCTTTCAGGCACCCAGGTAATCCAGCAGCCACTGGATCTAGGGCGGCTGAAAAGTAGGCCACGGGACGTCTAATCAGACCATGTTCCTGGGTTAAGACCGAGAGCGCACAATTGTCTCTCGTGTCACAGAACAGTTCAAAGTTCTTGGAATAGTCAGGCATTCCTAATGCAGGAGCTGTGCACAGACAATTTCGCAATGTTACCCAAGCAGTCATGCATTCATCATTCCAACAAACTGGGTCTTCCGCTCCTTTCTTTGTCATGTTAATCAAGGGTTTAGCTATAGCTGCGAAACCCACGATCCACTGTCTGCAGTACCCAACAACTCCTAGGAACATTCTTACTTCTTTCTGGGTCACTGGTAGTGTCATTTCTCGAATTATTTTAATTCTTTCTGTAGTGACTTTCCTGATCCCTTTCTCTATCTGGTGCCCCAGATATTTTACTGAGGTTTTGCAGAACTGTAGTTTGTCTGGTGAGACCTTATGTCCTCCTTTTCCTAGGTGATTCAGCAAGGCAATGGTATCAGTGACACAGTCGTCTTGACTTCTAGATGCTACCAGCAGGTCATCTATGTACTGTACCAGGACAGACTCTTTGGGCAGTACTAAGGATTCAAGACATTTCTTTAGAATCTGGTTGAAAATCGATGGACTTTCGGTGTACCCCTGGGGGACACGATTCCAGACATAGACCTGGCTGTTGAATTCAAAACTGAAAAGGAATTTGCTTTCTGGATGCAATGGGATGGAAAAGAACGCATGGCACAAGTCTATGACAGTGAACCATTCCGCATCCCAAGGAATTTGATACAGTATTACTGCGGGGTTAGGTACTATGGGACAGCAAGGTACTACAATTTGGTTTACCTTGCGCAGGTCCTGCACTACCCTATATTTTCCGCTAGGCTTCTTAATTCCAAGTATGGGTGAATTACAGGGACTGCTCATCACTTCCTGAATGATGTTTGCTTTGAGCAATCTGCTTAATTCCTTTGCGACTCCTTCTTTCACTTCTGCACTCATTTTATACTGTTTGGTATTTGGGTATACAGCATTTGCTTTTATAGTTATTTTAACTGGGTCTACATTTGCCATTAAGCCTACATCTTTTCCAGTAAAATCCCAAACTTCAGGTATTACGCTTGATTGCAGTTCTTCAGGTAGACTTTCAATGGACATGGGCTTAATGTCTGTGTCGGGCCTTAGTAACATCAATTTATATAGGCCATCTTCATCTGGGGTCTGGATTTCAACACCATTTGGTGAGCAAAAGATGGTGCAACACATTTTGCACAACAAATCTCGTCCTAATAGGTTTACAGGACTGGAATCACAGACCACAAATCTGTGCATTTCCTTGAAATTTCCTATGGAAATTTCCATAGGTTCTGTTACCGGAGTACTGATTATTTGATTAGAAACTCCCACTACTTGGATAGCTTCTCCCGAGAGGGGTAGGTTAGGAACGTCCGCTGTTCTCACAGTGGAACGGGTAGCACCAGTGTCCAACAGAAAGGTGACATCTGTCCCTTCAACCTTTCCTTCAATGTATGGTCCAGTCTGGTCTACCGGTAAGGAGGCGCCAAGCACGCACTCCTTGTCCTCCCCTCTCAGGCCCCGTCAGTATTGATCATCACAGAGAAAAGTATCATTTAACAGGTACTGTGGAATGGGTGCATTTCTTTCATTCTCTCCTTCCCACACTTCGACCCTTTCATTCTGTTGACCCTGATTCCTATAATTCTGTCTAGGTGCGCGTGGCACCGGGGGTTGATTTACCTGCTGTTGGGTCTTTCGGATCCCCTCTTTCTGCACCTGTGGATTTAAACCATTTACGGGGACATTACCAGCCTGCAAGTGCGGACATTTATCTCTCCAATGCCCCATGTGACCACATCCGTGACAGGGGAATTTTTCCATAGCCTCTTCCCTACTCATTTTTTACCCGGGGCCTGCCTCCACCCCCAGCATTCGGATTTGGAGCATTATTACTGTTAGTCATTTTACTTAACTGTTTTTCTTGTTGTTCAGCTAATTTCACCTGAGCCCACATTACTTTCTCCTTTAGGGCTTTCTTTTTGTTCTCGATCTCATCTTCGCAGTATTTGGCATATTTGAGAACATCATCAATGGGTTTCCCTTGCCAACTGATTTTGTTATCCCTAATCCACTGGGATATTTCAGGTCTCAATCCTAACACGAATCGATAACAGAAATGTGTCATATCCTTCATGTCCACATTATCGATTCCACTGTAAGTTTTGAAGACCTGCAGTAACCTTTCATAATAGGAGTGGACTGATTCATCACGCTCTTGGGTAGTTCTATCTATGCGGGTCCAATCAGTTTCTTTTGCGGGCACCTTCTTCTTGAGGTACTGTATGACTTGCTCATACTTCCTCATTACTTCAGGTGCGGGAGCTCCTGTTTTCTCGTCTCTCGCATATTCTTCGCTAGGCCAATCAATTTCAATTTTGCAGTCGGTCCACAAATCTACAGGGACCACAATGTCGAAAAAACCATCCAGGTCTTTCAGAAGACATTTCTGAACTTTTATGAAGCGTTCGACCTGTCGGTACCAATCGACTGGTTTTTCCCGTAATTTTGGAAAGTCATTGGTAAATGATACTATATCTTGTCTGGACCAAGGGACATGGACATATTTTCCCCCTGGGACTTCTCTCATGGGACATAATTTTTCTGGTTTGTCAGCTTCTTGTAGGACGTACTCAGCAGTCCGTGGTCTCTCCTTGCTATCCTCCTTTTTCTTTGCCCACCTGGCTTTCCACTTGTCTAGATCTCCCCATTTCTGTGCTAAGTTTATCAGTTCTTTAATCTGCGTCTTCTTCCCTGCGGTATTCAGGTTTTCTAGATCTTTGTCTGAAAATTCTACCCTATAGGATTTCTGTAGTACCTTGGATCTGCTGATATCTATTCCCATACAAACTGCCATGTCCATTAATTTGTCATAGTATATTTTGGCGTTCCTAGTAAGGTGTTTGCACATGAACAACAACTCATCTTCCTCCCGGACATTCAATCGTTCTAAACCCACATTCCCTGCGCTCAGTTCCTCTAGCTCTATTCTTAGCTTATAAATATCTAGTGGTTTCGGATGAGGGGTTCCCTTTTCTAATTCTCGGGTCCATCTTTCTATTTCCTTGGGAGTTACCACTGTCGCACTTTGAGTTCCTGATGAAGACTCTATTAGTACGTCTTTGTTCCCAGTCTGAGTTCCCATTCGAGACATACTAGGTCCTTGTTCCCTGTTAGGCAGATCCATCAAGGAAGCCATGGACTCACATTCACTTGCTTGGTCATCAATAATGAGTGGTTCCCTTCTGAGCGACGGCATCATCGGGGTTATGACTGGAGTTTTAGGAGTATTCATTCTGTCCCCATATAGAGGAAAAACTGGACCAATGGTTACTGGAATTGTCAGGGCTTCAGGATTTGGATTAATCTGAGCTATGGCATGTATGAGATCATTCCGCTGTCCTCTCAGGGCATCCCTTTCCTGCTCGTGTAATACTCGATTCATGGGGGGATCCTGTATCATTTGGGGTACTAGAGAAGGATATATATTCGGAGCAGATGGAGTGGATAAAACTGATCTTTCCTCACCAAAGGGGTTGTAATTCGGGACCACGGGGTCGGGTCTACCAAATCCCTCTCCTCCCGCTCTTTTCTGTTCTATCCCTGTGGAATCGGCTTCACTAGTGCTTCTTCTTCCTGAAGGTCTCAATGGAGTAGTTAAGTTTTGAGATCTGGTGTCTTCATTATAAGGCGGGGGACCTTTCATAAATAAGTCCTCTAAAAATTCATCTTCCGATTCACCCAGGGGCATCATGTGTCGGGTTTTCTCAGTACATTTCTTCCCTCCCATCATTTCATTAGCTCCGAACATGGGGAATAACCCTTCTACCATCATATTTTGTCTCCACTGTTTCAATTTCTGCTCTTTGGTTTCTTTTACCATTTTTGGATACCATCGGGTCACTCCCTTGTCCATTCGGGGTCTGTCTCGCTCTAGAGCCTCAATTTCCCATTCCTCTAAAGCTTCATACTGAGTTAATCTAGGTCTGGGATGTAATTCATTCATTCGGGTCCTCAGGTTAAATAGGACTCTCCCGTTAAAAGTACCATCAATGGGAAAAGCTAAAACTCCATCCTCCGCAGTGTACTTTACCCAGTTCTCTAACCATACACAGGTATGATACCCTTTCTCTAACATCATGAAAGAGGCTGGAGTATTTGGCGGAGGAATGATCACGCCCTCCCTAGTTCGTACGGGTTTGTCAGTTTTGAAGAAATTCTTTATTTTGCTGGCAAATGAAATTTTTCTCTTTCCTCCGTACATGTTGTGAGGTCTGCCTTTGCTCATCAACTCTTGATGACACCCTAGATTTCGTGGATCAGGCAGAAAATCAGGGTACCACATACACCGCTCGTAACAATCTATAAGCTCGGTGCGGAAAATTTTTGCTTCGTTTGTGCTTCCAATGCTAGCGCGACTCCAATTTCTCAACAACCAATCAGTGCAGAGGTTGCAAAAGTTCTTGACCAATGGGTGTGCGGCCTTTTCGCGAGACGCGTTCTCACGCTCAGGCACTCACCCCTCCCTTACAATTTCGGCTTCACTACACACTCGCTGTTTTAACCAATACCAGCGCGGCACGGAGTGACGTCAGAGCAGCCCTTCGACTGTCTCCCTCCTTTACAAGGTAACGGAAACTTTGTATTTTCTCTAAGGTGCTATTGTTAATTTTAGTCAACAGCGTATAACATTCGCCATTGTGTAGGAGTGTTCTAAAGAGATAGAAAGTTCTTCTTTTACTGCAAGTAAACCACTTCTGTCTACTTTTCATACACTTCGGATAGACTTCTCTTGCCTACCCTCACGCAAGCATTAGAAAACCTGCTATTACCCAGTCTCATCCACTTCTTTCCGGGATATATACTAAGCCTGGGGTTCGTCAGCGTTTCCCTTTGCTATCATACAAGCTCCGATGACTCTATTACTCCCTTAGTGTGACCCTTACTAGGTGATATCAGACCAAGGTTTCTATCAGCAGTCCCGTTACTGTCATTCACTCAGTTTTTCTGAAAAGACCTAATTAGCGCTTCCAGTTCCACTTGAACCATGCACTAACCTTTCCTCCCTACAAATGACCTCAGAACGCGATGGATTCTACTCACCATCCGTTATACAATTCCCCGGGGATTTCAGACAACACTCAACAATCACACACAATTGGTTAATAAAACATATAATATTTAGCAGCAATACATATATAAAATCATTTAAAACAATTTTGAAATCGATTTCTTTTGCAATAAAATATTAAGTAACATAATCAATATTTAAAAATTTTAGCAGCACATTTATTTTTCACGGTTTATTTTCTAACTATCTTATCTACCTATCTTACTAGTCCTAACCATTCCTCTGCTTACCAGAAATTACTGATAGAGCGCGCGGGTCACCCGGGTCACTTAGATCCCCAAATTTTCCACGCACTGGGCCCTGGCGTGCATATGATGACCGTGTTTTGCAATGAACCGGGTGAAACCTCTATCACGCTACTATCAGTAATCGAGTGGGTGACTCTTACACCACTCACTATTCATGTACCTGACTTACCACAGGCACATTACTCCTGACGGATCAGGAGCTAGCAGTGGACAGGTGATAAGGGTTTTCCTAAAAGGGAGAAAATTCTAATTTACACATTTAATACCTTTAATATTTCTTTAATGTATAATGACCACAGACACCTTGATGGTTTTAAGGGTTTTATATAGTATAAGTTTAGAACGAAAATGCCATTACAAGGAGGCAAATGCAAAGCAATACATCGATGATTAAAATCAGAACCAGGATGTAACTATGAAGGAGAGTGAGTATCATAGAGTAAAAGGGAACACTATAGGGCATGAATCATAATGGACATTTATCTAATACAGTTTAATCTAGGGCAAGGACGTGAGGAAAACCTAATGTGTGACCTAATAATTTTATACTACTTCCTAAACCTTATGCTATCTTTCTAACTTCACGGCAACCATACTAAGGGAAAGGGAATAAGTGGAACAAGCTAGATAAACAGTCGGGTTTAACAATGTCCTACAGGAAGGGTAAAAGTGGAACATTTAGTAATAATCAATTGCATAAAATTACATTCAAAGGAGATATGGAGAATATCACAGGCAAGATTGCTTTAATCAGAGGAGGAAAAGTTGAGGGTATAGTATAGACAGACACCTATGCCAATATTTACCTAGATGAGAATGAGGACTAACCCTGGCCACGGGTCAGTTGGGAAAGAACGGGACAAGGACCCTCAAGGATTCAGGGAATACCAGAAGGTGAGCAGGTACAGCTCATGGACAGTCAGGACGGGATACCCCTCAGGTCTGGGTCAGGACTGGGTTCACCAAGGCACGACCAACCCCTCACAGCATCGGATGCAACGCCAGCGTTACCCCCTCTTCTGCACGGAATCCGCCAATAACCCCAATTGGGTTTTCGAATCTCCCAGCAAAGTGCTTCGCTTAGCACTTAGGACTAATTTCCACCCCTTGTAGTTTGTGGAAAGTTTCAGGCAGAATGCTCCGCAGCACTCTGTATCAGGCACCTATAGAGTTCGTAGGGTCAGTGACAGGTCTGCTACTCGGACAAGTCGGACAATTTTTCTAAGCTAAGCTAGGCTATATATACAGTTTTAAGTCCCCAAGACCACCCATAAATGTTGCAAAATGACAAAGTCCCATCTTCTGATTGGTCAAGGGAGGTGGTTTAAGACATTTGTCACCACCTATATTTCTATTACGTATTTCACGTGACATTACCCTCCCCCTAACATCTGGGTTCCCAGGCATACGTGTGGGAAAGTACAATAGTGAAGAAAAGGTTTGCAACATTGTTGCGCATTTCAGAATAAAAATAGCAGGTCTTCAAGGGCGAAGGTGCGCCGGGAAAGGACAGTCCCCTTTTCAATGGCCAACTGGCCAGGTTCCATTGCTGCACATCCCAGATCTTTGATCACGTGATGAGGGATACGTCAGCTTCAAAATGGTTCCCATCCCCACTTCAAGGCCCTCATTTACGCGGTACATGAAAAGTAAGCGAAAACAAATTAATAACACAGAATAAAATGAATACACTGTACACCATGACCAACTACTCTTAATCCCTTATTTTATAATACTTATAGCATTAAGAGTTAGTGCAGAAAAGATGCATAGACAAAAGCGGCTTAAGATAGCATGAAGCATGATTAGTGACAAGCGGCCATTTTAACACCACTGCGCATGAGCGAACTTTTCCCTCCAGATTGCGAGTGCGTCACGTCACATGGGTATGACCGACGCATGCGCAGACAGGATTTCTGCAAAGCGGCCATTTTATTAATGTGCAAGCTTGATTACGATGAAAAACACATAGGCAAGCCTCCTAGGGACACCCGTGTGTTGGGGAAATACAAATAAATGACAAACAATCGGAGTTAGTACAGTTACGATTTAAGGCGAGGTTCATGAAAGAGAGCAAGTCGCGTTACGTGCGAATCCTTGCTCCATCACAGACACCCGACAATCACACTAGGAAAACAGATTGGAGAGGTCCCCGCCGTTACTAGTGTAATGGAAGAGCTACAGGGTTCTTACAAAAGAGCATTGAGAAACTTAAAAAAGGCCAAACAATCCTATAAGAAACAGGCAGATAAAAAGAGAAGACAAGGTCCCCAGTTTGAAGTAGGCGATCAGGTGTGGCTATCCACAAAACATTTGAGATTGAAGGGTAATCGGAAGTTTCAGCCTAGATTCATAGGGCCATTTAAAATCCAGAAGATCATCAATCCTGTAGTGGTGAAATTACAATTACCAAAGTCATTGAAAATTCATTCGACCTTCCACATTTCCCTTCTGAAGAAAAGTCCCGATAAGGTCAGGTTAAAAGACTCCCCACCCGCTATAGTGGTAGAATCTAGCGAGGAGTACGAGGTCAGCAGGATCTTAGATTCCAAGGTCACTAAGAATAAACTGTTTTACTTGATAGAGTGGAAGGGGTACGGACCTGAAGAGCGGTCGTGGGAATCATCAGTCAATGTGAATGCCCCACGACTAGTTGAAGCCTTTCATAAAGCGCACCCCAACAAACCCACTTTGGAAGGACCATTCTTGAAAGGGGGTACTGTCAAGACTTCAAGCACTATAGCTAGCATTAGGTCAGTACAAGCAAAAACTCAGCGATCACTAAAGCAGGTCTCTAAATATCCACGTTGGAGGAGGCAGCACAGAGTGACCACTTTATTCCTGCAGCGCTGTGTCCTGAATCTAGGAAAGCGAGTACCCCAACATGGCCGCCGAGGAGGATCACGAACAGTGTTGAGTGAGCGTTCTAGTCTTCGAGAGAGCGCGAGCAGCTGTGGAGATGAAGCGCACGGTTGCTCTGGAATCTGCGCACTTCAACTGACCTCTTCACCGGAGTCATAGCGCAGCTCTCGTGTGAAGTTCTTGTTCCGAAAAATTCCTGTCAGCGCTTCTTGTTCTTGGTTGTTTCTTATCGCATGCGCAACGTGGGATTCTGGCAAGTGACTTTTATGAAGAATTTTGTAGTATTTGCATTTTAGTTAGTGCCACTTCATAGGATTCTAGTTAGATATTTCGTAGAACCAGAGTAGGGTTTATCCTCTCACCTTAGATTAGCATACCGTTTTCTAGGACAATATTTTAGCTTACTTATAGCAAGGTTTAGCTCGTTATCTAGTCAATTCAGTTCGACTTCAGCGAACATTTCTTGAGTCTTTTCATTCGTCCGTCCCCATTTACCCAAGAGACTCTTCAAGCCAATTTCCAATTAGTTCTTCGCTTTGGGCCACTTGAAGGAACTGTGAAGAACACGTCAGCTACCACATAGAGAGGCCAGACCAGCTCATACAGAGGGTAAGAGACTTCACCTGTTATTCCAAGTAAAAACACATGAAATGTTTAGAGTGTAATACATAAGTCATTCCTTTCAAAGGTGGTGGGCATAGGAACCTGCGTCGACTCCAGTGATACTTGAACCTTCTGACACTATGCAATAGTAGAATATGAAAGGGCTGTGGAACACCACAGTCTGAAAACGGAGCACAGCGTGAATGGACGACACTACACGTCTCAATAATTCTCAACAACAAATTGCTTATCTTAGCTCAAAGGGTCTAAAGACTGTATATTTAATCATACTTTTTTTGGATGATTGTAATTATTTCAAAAAACGAAATGCATAAACACATGTGAAGCACATAATAAATATTCATTGTGTCTTGATGTGGAAAAACTTTTTACATGAAACATGTCATAGTCTCAATATAATGATTGACTGTTACAAAAAAGTTCAAATACAGATCCCCATGCATTTCGGGTTCGACATATGAACCCTTCTTCAGGGGATATTTGAAAATTCGGTGAAGTGTACCGATATTTGCAAATTGTATATACAAGTATATAAATAGTGTCTTTCTTTAAGTAGAATTTGCACTCTTGGAAATTAATAAAGTATACAAAAAAAGGGGAAAAGTAGGAAAAGTAAGAAGAATAAAGACATATATGCTAGACTAATGTAAAATCATAATTTACAGAGATTCTGCTGAAGATGTAATCAACATGGCGGTCATTAAATGCGCATCAAGTCCCCAATGTCCTTCCTGGATAGTAGCATCAAACATACAAAAAGTGACGCGATTCGTAAACTTCTTACCAATTGTGGGATTCAGGTGAAGATGTGGTAAATCACGAATCGTAACGGTATGCCCAATCAAGCCATTCGCTGAATCTCAATAAGTCCCAGTTTATCATACAAATCAATGATATCAAGCCCTTCGTGTATCAGCTGAAACAAATAAAGTATGTCCGGTGTGATAGCGCTCATATTAGTATCCACCAGTTATCCTGGCTCTAACGTAAATACCAAAATTCTTACCCCAGTACAACGAAAGCTGACAACCTGACCGTTATCCAATGGCATGTATTATAAACTCCCAAAAATTGCCGTGTTGGTATCTGTAAAAAGCCAAACGTCAAAACGCAAAAATTTAGAAAGATGTTCCCAATATATGAAAGTAGTCGTGTTCACTATCTCCAAATCTTCTTATTTAGAAGCTCACCAAATTTGTAACAGAATCCTAGAAGCGACAGCGTGGTGAACCAGCGTGTGTCCCTGTCTTTCGCGTCTGATCAACAAAATTCTCCCTGCATGCTTTGCGTTTAAAGTCATAGAGTGCCAATTCTACGTGTGGACCCGCATTAGATGCTGGGTTCGAGACCGTACTCATTCTGCATGGTAATGGTATAGTAAAAAAAATTCTCCCTAATAGCAAATTGAAAAAGCAAAGATGACGTGTGATGTTGAAACCAACATCATAACATATTAAAACAAGCTCGCCAGTGGTATCAGTAGTATTACAACGATCTCCGCAGCATTGTATGCTATTCAATTATAACTTTATTGTTCACCAAACTACAACTATTCGAATAATGTGTATATTCCCAATGCTAAGAGTGTATCCCAAACTGGCCATTCGTTACCGAATTCAGTCACGAGAGGTAAAGTGTAATTGCTAAACCGCGATCCAGATGTGTATAAAAGATAAGTAACCGGGTGTAAAACAGAGTATGTATATGGGTTAAGTTTAGATGGCTGTGGCCTTACGTTGTGCTTATCTCAAGACTGTCAGACTCAAGTATGGTATCAAAAATATGAAACGGGAAAAAGTGCTTAGGACAGACTCAAGTTATATGAAAGAAAGAGTGCAAATTCTTTACAAAAAGTGGTGTGTCTAAACAATACCTTGTACAAAAGTCAGTACATTTAACAAGAAACACATCATTTCATAATGGTCATTTAATCCTCCAGGAGTCACAGTGCCAACAGTTGGGATCCAATATGTTTCTTTGCGTGCTAACGCATTATTGATGTCTACCCCAGATTTGGGGAGGATATGTTCAAGTACTGTGAAACGTAATTGTGGTATTGTATGCGATGCCTGCAACCAGTGAGCAGCTAGTGGTGATGTTGTGTTGTGATTGTGGATTCTTCTCTTGTGCTCCACTATTCTAGTCCTGATTTTGCGACTAGTCCTTCCAACATAAACCAAGCCACAAGGGCATTTGATAGCATAAATTACTTGTTCAGTGTTACAATCAGAAGTGTTTCGCAATTTCATCTGTCTACCTGTCTGTGGATGCATGAACACATCACCCACAATTAGAACAAGCCATGAAGTGCACCATCTTGGACAGCCAATTCCCAACAGCTTAAATGGCAGTTTTTCCTTGGTCCTTTGAAAAAGCAGTGATTAGATCCAGTGAGATATTTTCCCATGCTAGGTGAGGTGTAGGGAGTGGTTGTAGTAAGTCTCTTTTTTGTGTCTGTCTTTACTTCGCTACAGGCTTCATAGCCTTGAAAATACTGGATTATATCTTATCTACAACTTGGCTACCAAACATTTCTGTTGCGTAATTCTAATGTGCAGGATTAGCCTGGATGGCCTGCCATTGGATAATCATGGTACCAATGCAGCACCTGTAGTTGTAAGTTCCTTGATGGCATGTAGGATTTGTTCCCCTGGAAAGGCAGACCATCTTTGATTTATCTAATTGGTTCTCGTGTTTGTCATAAAGTCATGCATCTTTCAGACATGGCTTGCCTTAGTTTTGGTAGAAAATAATTTATTGTCGTTACAACTATAATTTGTGTTTGGGGTACCATTAAGATGGGTTGCTTCTCAGCTTTTGGTCTTGCAACGTCTTGCCTTGAGAATTAGTCAGCTTTGTTGTTGTCTCTATCCGGTTGGCAGGTGATGATATCAAATTCAGGAAAGAACACAGCCCAGTGGATCTACCTAGGAGTTAGGGCTCGGGCACACCATAGAAATTGTAAATTGCAGTTGTCTTGAAAACTGTTATAAGATGTCTTGCTCCCAGCAAATAGTGACATAGTTCCTTAAATGCCAGGTGTATCACCAGTAGCTCTTTTTCAGTGATCGCATAGTTTATTTCTGCTGGGATCATTTTCTTAGACAGGTGTGGCACAGGGTAAAGTTGGCCAGTGTTTGTATCTCTTTGGGATAAAACCACCCCTACAGCATTGTCAGAAACATCTGCTTCTACAATGAATGGCTGTGTGGTATCTGGGTGATGTAGGACTGTAGCTGTAGTGAAGGCAGTTTTGGGGGTCTGAAAGCTTGGTTGGTGTCTGAGGGCCATTGGAAATGGACTCCCTTGTGCACAAGTTTAGTTAAGGGAGCAGCTTTTGCTGAGAAGTGTTCTATAAACCTGTGGTAAATGTTTGCAAACCACAAGAATATCTGTATCTCTTTTACTGTTGGAGGAGCTGGCCAAACTTATCCAGAGCCTGATGAAGACCCATCTGTAAGGCCTTGAATTTCCTACATCAACCCTGGGTCGAAACATCGACAGCCTCATTTTATATTTACCAAATAGTGACCACAGAGATAGTTTCACCAGTTTCTCTCAAACATTATGGTTGTGTAAATGATTTTGCCTTGATTAAGGCTGGATAGGCTCTTTCATGCTTTTGATGCATATATTGATCACTGCCCTTTCTCTCTCACTTACCCTCACTTTGGCACATTGCTACACTATTTCCCCCTCCCCCTTTTGGGCACCTCGGCACAATTTGATTGACAAATGTGCTGTGTTTTTTGGACATGTCATTCTGGTTGTCCTAACTTAATTACATTTGTTCAAACATGAATACGTACTGTTTGTAATTGATTTAACGGGTCATGTTGATATTCATTTATTGATCATCAAAATCATCTTTATTTGATTCATAGAATCATAAAAGTACAAGCAATACTATACTGTATTTACATCCTTCCACTCCAATACAATGATCAATGAAAAAATTAGTTACAAATTTTAAGAATATATTATATTTGTGCAAATACGCACTTCCAGAGTAAAATACAATCAGACCAGTAAAAGAAAGAAAAAAGAGGATGGCCATTACATTACTGCGATAGCCAGTTAGGATAATAAAGTGCAGTGCTTTTATATCATGATGTTATTCTCCAGGGATGCTTGTACCCCTTTAGAATTTGTTACAAGGTCAATTTAAAATAAGGTTGCTAAAACAAAATTCATTATGATGTATTAAATACTATATACAATAAAAGAAATTGCAAACATGGTCCTACAGTACATGATTAATGAGCTTTTGTCCACTATAGTAGGATCCTAATTAAAATTTCAGACCCTTCTTCATTCTTATATAGTTAACAACCAGTAAAAATCTGGAAACACCAAAAACGATAAGCTGGGTGTTATCTGTTTTTAAAATGCATAACATTATATCTCCTCACACCCATTTTCCTTCCCAGCGGTATGATCTATTTCCATCTGGCTCTCATATAAATGGGGCAGAATAGCAGAACATGTGCTATATTTTCCTGCATGGCCAGCTGTCACATTTTACACTCGCTATCTTCCACCCTGTTACAGGACTTTTCCTATTTGGTTGTAAAAGACTTAGCACAAAGGGTCCCGTTCCTAAATTTCAAATACAATATTTTCGCAAGTTGAGGTTTGATTTGATTTAAAAACACCTCAAACCGGGGTGTTGGTTTAGCCATTAGAAATTCATTTGTAAGTGAGCCAGTTCCACTGTATTGTAAAGCTTTGTGCACAATTAAGCTCCAGTAAACCCTTTTAAGTTCTTTTTTTGACTTTACAGTGAGCCTTTCTGGGTAGTGCCAAAACTCGCTAAGCCCCAAGTCCAGGAGCCATCTACGTATGTTGATCAACCATGGGAAGGTGACATGGGTATCTAGTGCAATGAGTTCACTTAGTGCCTGCCTATAGATATGAAGTTCATCGGTAACCCATAACCTAATTGAGTATAACAAGGTCATCAAAACTGCCTTATGTTCAATACGTTTTAGCCCCAAGTCGTACATATGGGGGATCACCGGGGTATTTTGTGGGAAGGGGACCATTGCTCTTAAAACCCTATTTTCTACAAAAGTTAAGGTGGATGTTTGCTCCCTGCCCCACAACTCGGAGCGATAGAGAGCGGCAGTTTGGGCCCTAGATTTATATACTTCAAATGCTGAGGTATTAGACTTAGTATAAGTAGCATGGAGTTTTTTCAGGATGGGCACTGAATTTTGCATTAAGATCGTCCCTGATTTTCTAATGTGTGGGCACCATGAGAGCTTAGAATCTAAGGTCACCCCTAGATAAACAAAAGTGTGAACCCTCTCTATTACTGCCCCGTTCAACATTATGTTCTTCTTAAAACTTTTAATGCAGCCTAATGGACATATATTTAGTTTTTGAAGGGTTAATTTCCAGTCCTTTGTGTTTGCAGTACACAACAAGCTTATTCAAAAGATTTTGCAACACCCTTGGGGTCTGTGAAAGCCAGATAGTGTCATCCGCAAATGTCAGGGCACATACATGAGAGACACCTAACTTTGGAGAATCGTGGCTTGAGTCCAATAGGAAGTCCACCATATCGTTAACATAGAGGAGGAAGAGGGTAGGCGCCAGGACACAGCCCTGGCGCACCCCTCTCCTCACGGGGATCTCTTCCGTTAATTTACCACCCAAGCCCCAGCGTACTTTCGCAAAGTTATCTTCGTGTAATTTTATAAGTTGAACCAGTATGTTTTTTGGGACGCCTCGTTCTAACAAATTTACCCACAGCAGATCTCTTGGAATAAAATCAAATGCGGCCTTTAAATCAATAAAGGCCACATACAAGTTGCCAGATCTTAATTTGGTGTATTTCCAGGCAATGGTTAACAACCTAAACACCTGGTCCATGGTGCTGTTTGTTTTCTGAACCCTGCCTGGTACGGCGACAATATATCATTATCAATTAGCCAATGGTTTATCTTTTCTAGTATCTGCTTAGAGTAGACCTTTTGGGAAATATCTATCAAACTGATAGGTCTATAATTAGCGGGGTTGTCCCTACTGCCCTTCTTGTATATAGGGACAATCTCTGCACCCTTCCATGATGCAGGGATGGGCTGCCCACTGCTAATTGCATTACACAGTAAGTTGATATACAGTACCCAAACCTCTGGATCATGTCTAAAAAGGTCCTCCGGGATATTGTCTGGGCCAGGCGCTTTGGACAACTTAATAGCGGCTATAGCCTGCTTGGTGTCTAAGATGCTAAAATTTAGTGGTTCAATCTCATTAGACAATATCAACTTGTTAATTATACGATTCTCGCTTGATGCGGTACCCGGACATGCATATAAGTGTGCAAAATGGTTAAACCATGTTATAGGATCTAAGTGGTAATCCTGGCCTGCTTACTAGACTTGTTGCCATTTGTAATAATCCGCCAGAAGAGTGAGTGATCTCTTGCCTTCGCTGCAGCTAGCAACTCTTCCCAGCCTGCATCTTCCCAGCTTTTACCTGCTAGCCTTAATGTCTGGTTATAATTTTTTCTCTCTTGCCTGATTTTAATCGGTTCCTTTCACCGTAATGCCTTAATTAGATCTTTCTTAGCTTCTCTGCAACCCTCATTAAACCAGGGATTGGCTGGTATCGACTTGTCCTTAAAGGAGGTTTTGCACATCGCTGCTCTTGTAAGACAGGGTTAAATTCTTTCCACTAGTTTTGCATGGGTTTGAGTGATTGTAATAGAATTCAAATCATCATTGGAAAGAAAAAAGATAAAAGGACGCTAAAAATATTATAAACAGAAGTAAGAGGTTCAAGTTTTCCTAGGATGGTTGGCCATCTAACTGCCTGTCTATTGTTGCACAGGGTAGGCTGTGGTACCTGCTGGGCTGGTCTAGAATGGTATTTGGAGTGTTGTACTTCTAGTTCTAGGCATAGGGGGAAGTGGTCACTTTCCATCCTAGCATCTACTCTAAAATCAATCACATGAGCCCAGTGTGTAGCACTTATCATAATGTAGTCTATGGCTGAGGACGACTGACCCCTTGTGAAAGTATTTATACGCTCAATATCAGAAGGGCATCTTCCATTGCATGCCCGTAACCCTTTTTCTACAGTGAGGTTAAAAATCTGCAGGGCTGAGACGGTGCATCTCGAAACTTCTTTCGGTGCTTAATAATGGGATCCCCAAAGCTAGATCCTCTTCCTCCATTATGGATTCCATGCCCCTTAGTGGCTCGTAGCAACAGTTAAAATCCCCACCAATTACAATGGGGCCATTATTTGTGATAGAATCAATAATCACACCTAATTGAGTAATTAGTGGAGAATCCTTGGAGTGGTCTCGCGTACTTATATGAATATTGAGGAATGAGATCGTAAATTTGTTGGGGAACTTTAAATGTACTCCCTGGATATCAGCTGAGCTAGTCGGTATAGTTTCTATTTCAGCATTTACTTGGTTCTTAACCCATATTAAAAGCCCGCCAGAGGGTCTGCCTTTTTTTGGTTGGGTTGCCTCAATGCTGAATGTTCGGTACCCCACCTTATATAGGGGTTCCATCACCCAGGTCTCTTGAAAAAGGCATCAATCATATTTATCTATATATTCTTGCCAGTCAGGTTCCAAGAGTTTTTTTGTGAGACCAGCTATGTTCCACGACAATAGTTTAGTGGTAGTTGTTTTGGAGGCACTATCCTTTACTGTAATTGGCTATCTTTCCCTTAGTGTATTGGGTTTTAGATGGAGATTAGGGATGGGTTCGCCCTCAAGATCATCATGAGCGATTTGCTCAGCCGAGCTTGCTTCTTCTCGAACTTCCTAGGGTAAGTACTGTGTCCCTAACCTTATCGATGTCGAGTCAGTTGGTGGACTTAGTCAATCTACTGCTTCAAGTCTACTTTGGGGCATCAGAATAGTACCAGGGGCACCCACATTAGCTTTGGTCGTAATAGAGTTCAAAGAAGATCCACAACTCAAACTATCTGTTTTGTTCTGCCTAATGGAAATATTTGAATCAAATAATGAGTGGGTCCTTCAGTTCAGAGTTATCAAACTATCAGCTATTACTTTAGAATACAAGGTTACCCTAATATCATCTAAGCCCCCTCCTCCTTGCTGCAACCGTTCAGCGCTCTTAATGTCAGATTTGATTACAGAGAGACAATGGTGTTTATTCCTTATCCAGTGAATAACCTTGTTAACCAAGGAGTCCATATCCTCTATGGTTCCCGGTTTTAACCTGGGGACATTTGTAAGGAAAACTTGGGAAGGTGTAGGTGGAAGACCCCCATGGGACTTGTATGTTGGTTCCCAATTTAATGCTTGTTGGGATACCTCTTGTCTCTGTCTACTTCCCTGTTCCCCGTCCCCCCTTTGCAAACTTGCAAGGGGTAAACTATCAGGGGGCCTTTTCATATGTGAAGGGATTTGCTGTCCTCTGTGTGCTCTGTGCTGTTCCTGTAGGGTGGTCCCTGGATATCCTGTCTTTGGTCGTAGACTACGGGTATGGCCAGCACCATGCCATCCATGGGGATTATTAGTTTGTGATTTTTCTAGTCCCTCGGTTTTGTTCTTAGGCCTGTCTATTCCAGTAACAATATTTTACGACCTCTTCTCTACGGTTTTGGTCATATCAAGTGTAGGAACTGGGCCCTTCTCAATTATACACAAACTACTAGTGAGAGCTTTTATCATTTTTTTGATCACTCTGACCTCTTCCTCAACTGTCCTTAATTTATTGGTCAATGCTATCACCAAACTGTGTGTGTCAGCAACGTGTGTTTGCACCTGAGCCAGTAATGAGGGTGGTTTAGACAAACTCCTATTAGATGGTTGGTCCCCCTTAAATGAGGG
Source organism: Lissotriton vulgaris (assembly GCF_964263255.1). Taxonomy (NCBI): domain Eukaryota; kingdom Metazoa; phylum Chordata; class Amphibia; order Caudata; family Salamandridae; genus Lissotriton; species Lissotriton vulgaris. The sequence goes on along the minus strand of NW_028250314.1, from coordinate 98,787 downwards.
CCTATCGCTATTTCTGGATTTTCTGCTAACACTGAGAATCTATTGGAGCATTCGATAGTTATAATTTCATCATGGAGATCAGCATCATTATCCAGATTAGCTACTGTTTCATTACCAGTGATGTTAGATTTACTTATATTCATCCCTTCTTTTTGGGGGTTAGGAGCTAATGGTAATGGTATATGAGAACAATCCTTTCCTATTGTCTGGTGAACTGTAACTCTGTGGCTGTCGACATTTTTACTTGTGGTTTTATCCTTTTTGCCATATTAGGATGAAATGTTATTATTGCATTTAGAATTAGACTCCTTGCCATTAGCCAATATATTCTCCACCTCTTCAATGAGGTTGTCGATGTCAGCTAGTGTGCAATTCTCAGCTGCAGATTTTAACAACTTATATGTCCTTGGGATTTTTTTCCTGCCTGTAGTTGTTTCTACCTCTTTCCTTTTCCCCATCACTATTATACACCTAGCACTGTAAACCAGTCGGCGCAATGAATGAGGGATTGCTAAGCATGCGCAATTAGCTCTCAGAATCTGATTATTAGCTATCATATACGATGCAAGTTTCCTAATCATAAAACATAAATCAGGCACAGGTTGGCGTTAACAAATACAAGGTAGTACGTGCCTACGATCGTTTGGGCTTTCCAGCAGGTTCCTCCAGATGGATGGGTGAACAGATCAAACGAATCAAAGATTATCTGAAAGTTAGCAGCAAGTCCGATCCAATGAGTCGCAAGGGGCAAAAGCTGGAATATTAGGTAGCTATGTTGTACATTATCCCATCAACCAAAAGTCTGAGATCACTATTGAATCAGTTCTCTTACCAGGCAAGAGGTACAGGCAGGTCCACCCGAAATAATCTCAGGGGGGTGTCCCAGTCCAGTCTTATAAGGGCTTAGACGGGCGCGGATGGGCCCACCCTTTGCCCGGGCAGCACCTGGGCACGCCCGCGCTGCGGGAGGGCTGCAGCGTTTTTAAGCACTTCCTGGCGCTTTGATGGTGACGCTGGTGAGTCATGCCCCGGGGACTCTGGGTAATGGAGTCCCGGCACGAAGGAATCCGACGTTGCAGTCCCCCAGGGGCTGGTCGGTGGCAGTAGGGCAGAGCGGTGGGCTTACGGACAGCAGCAGGCAAGTTCATTTATTACTACATCTCCACTGGGACTACCCTCTTCATGTACCATTACGTCAAACCTGAGCTGTTCATGATGAGCCAGAGTAACCTGCTTACACTGTAAGCTTACTGTAGTTGTATGGTGTGTGATAGTACCTGACATAAGTGGAGTTCCATCAATAGTGCGTACTGTCTCTGGTTTTTCTTCATGCAGTATTTTTAGCCTAGTGCGATAAGCTGAGTCACTGAAATTCCCTGTTGCCCCAGACCATCAGCACAATATTTTCCATCCGGGAGTCCAGGGCTACTTGCTCGTTCAAGGTTAAGTGGGGGCCAAAGATTGCAAGGTCTTAGCTGCAGACTTTTCCCAGTCTAGATGCTAGAGCCTTTGGGTGAGGCTTTTCATGGATCCTTTGGGAAACCCCTAGTGTCCGAGTGTAGTGGTCTGGTTCTTTAAGAATGTGTAACATGTCTTCCCTTTTAGAATGCTTTGTTTAGAATGCTTTGATGTTCTTGGAGCGTGTGTTCCCGTGGGTTCGATCAGCTGTTGGTGATCGTAATTCGAGGGAACACACTGCTCCGCTCTGTGGCTTAAGAAACCTTATCTTTTGAATAAAGAAGAATACTCTAATCTACCTGCATCTTCGTGAAGGCTTCTTCTTATAATATTTGGCGACGCTGGGAGTTTCTTCTGCCACCTGCAAGTTTCTTGCTGGAACCCACTGAAGGTCACTCGTCATCCTTTTAGTGGAAACCTTGGGAGCTAACTTCTTGCTGGAACCGGACTTTGTTCTTCCTTTTATTAGACCGGTAGGAGCAAGTATTTCCTCGTTATTGAAGTCTTTGTCGTCTGGGTTGTTATCGGCTCGAGCGGCAGCTCGCGCTGAGTCTAACGTCCGGGAGCAGTGTTTCCTTGACGTCACAATATCGCGTGTGCGCAAAGGACCCTGGAAAGGGTCCAGGAAAGCGTCCTAACGCTGTTTACGTGACGGAACGGCCATTTTGGATTGGGAAAGTGACTTCAATTTCTTTATCTACGAGCTGCGTAGCAAACACCGATTTCTTCATGATTGAATGTCTGATGGCTTCTCAGCTTGTCTTCGGTGTATCACGGTGATACACAGACCTACTTTGGGCAAATTGGAGGTACAACTCAGAGTTTTTGACTCTATTTATTTGCTTTGAGTTAGTATATATATATTTTTTTTTTTCTTGGATTCTTCTAGCAACTATTATAATCCTGGTTTTGCATGAATCTATAACAAGATACTTGGAATCTCTAAGTTTGAATTCGCCTGCAAGTCAACGTTAAAATCCAGTTTATTTCATCTTTCATTTTGTTTGCAATTTTTGTGCAGTTTGAATATGGCTTCAAACCAACAACAAATTAGTCAACTTACACAACCTCCTCCATTTTTAGCTAAGCCGGGTAAACCAAATCTTATTTGGTCTGAGTGGTTTGTACTTTTCGAAAACCATATTGTGGCTATAGATGCAACAGAATATTCTCCAGAAAGGAAATATGCTCTTCTGTTTGGCAGTTTGGGTTTAGCTGCTCAGCATATTTTTCAAAGTTTACCTCCTATTCCTCTTCCAGCTGGTTCGTCTGGGTCTGGGGATAGACGTTGGAATGTCTATTTGGAGGCTATAGAGGGGCTTAAAAAACAGTTTTCAGAATCACCTAACATTATGTTGGAGCGACACAAGTTTTATAAACGTAAACAAAAAGAAGAGGAGAAAGTGGAGGAATATATTTCTGCATTGAGAGTACTTGCTATCACTTGTGAATTTGGTCCAACAGTTGATGATATGATTAGGGACCAATTTGTTTTTAATTGTTCTTCACATAAAATACAAGAAAGAATTTTAAGTTGTAAAAATCCTCCTCTTTCGGAAGTAGTTGATTTGGCTCTGGGCATCGAAAGGTCCTCTATTTCTACTGAAGCTTTGCAAGCCTGTGCCGCTAAAGTTAATATAGTTTATCAACAAGAAGATTCCGCTGATGAGGGGGTCCTGGATATAGGTGGAAAGGTCAGCGAAAAGAAACAACCTACTTCATCAATGTCACTTCAAAGAAAGCCTCAAATGTTTTGCTTCAGATGTGGATCAAAATTCCACATTGGTAACTTTCCTAATTGTCCCGCTTTGAACAAGCGTTGTTCAAATTGCAAAAGGTTTGGCCGTTTTCAAAAGTTCTGTAAGGCGCAAAAGAGAGTTGTTCAAATTAGCAATGTGAACAACAATTTTGAGTCCTGTTCAGAAGATTTTGATAATGTGCTACTTACGCTGGATCATAAGGAGGATCTTTTGAAGATAAAGGGTCCTTTTTGTGAAGCATTGATTGATGGAATCCAAACAACAGTCATGGGAGACTCAGGTTCTCCGATAACAATTTTCCGTGACTCTTATTTTTATGACAATTGGGGAAAGGATGTTCACTTAAAGCCCTCTGATATTAATCCAAAGGCGTTTGGAGAAAAGGGCATTGACATGTTGGGGTTCTTTTTGTCAAGGGTTGAAATTCTTGAACGGTGTATTATGACAAAAGTGTATGTTGCAGTTAAGGGGAAAAATATTGTGCGGTGGAAGGACTTCGCAAAAATGGGCTTGTATTTGGTTCCAGGTGATGAAAATCCCATTAAGGTGAGGAGTTTGGAGGTCATGAGCGTGGAAAGTTCTGAAATTGACTGTAAGCACATGCTTCAAGATTTTAAGGACGTTTTTAAAGATCAAGTAGGGTGCATAAAGAATTTTAGTCATAGAATCAGACTGGTTCCTGACGCTCAGCCGGTCATGCATAAAGTACGTCCTGTTCCATTGAGTGCTAGGGAGGAGTTGAAGAAAATGTTAAATGACCTTTGTGATCAAAAAATTATTCAACCTACTGAGTCTTCTCAATGGGTCGCCCCGATTGTCGTGGCGAGGAAAAAAACTGGGGAGATTAGGCTCTGCGCAGATTTGAGGGGGTTGAATAAAAATATTCTGGTGGATTGCCATCCCCTTCCTTAGATCCACGAACTCTTGGCCAATTTGGGGGAGCTAGGTGGTTCTCCCTTATTGATTTAAAGTCCGCCTACCACCAGATCCCTTTGTGTGAGGAGTCTCAGGAACTTACTACGTTTGTTACGCCTTTTGGTGCGTTTACGTTTCTGAGACTCCCTTTTGGACTGGCCTCGGCAGCAAGTATTTTTCAGAGGTTAATGGACTCTATGTTCAAGGGAATGGTGGGGGTCCAAGCCTACTTGGACGATATTCTGATTTTTACAAAGAACCGTGATGAGCATTTGGCTCTCTTAAAAAGAGTCCAGGGCACTTTGGAGGGCAATGGTATGACAATCATGGCTGACAAATGTAAGTTCGGTGTGAATGAACTTGATTATTTGGGGCATACAATTTCTGATAAAGGTATTAGCCCATAGTTTTCAGTTATTAGAGCTCTAAAAGATGCTAAGCCTCCTACTGATAAAGATACTTTGCGTTCTTTCCTTGGGCTAGCTGAGTACTCTGCTAGGTTTGTGTGCAACTATGCTCAGATAGTTGAACCTCTTCGCTGTCTGCTTAAGAAGGGTCAAAAATGTATCTGGTCAGAGGATTTGAACAATGTTTTTGAGAGAGTAAAGGATCTAGTCATTTCTGCGAAGGCACTACATGCTTTTCGTGATTGTCCTTCAATGATCACTGTTGATGCTAGTTTAAATGGACTAGGTGCAGTTCTTAGTCAAAATGTAAAAGGTCATGAGCAAACTGTGGCTTTCGCATCTAGAGCTCTTAAGCCTTTTGAAAGAAATTACAGCACAATAGAACGGGAGACGCTAGCCTGTGTGTGGGCGGTGCATAAATTTAAAATGTATATCTGGGGAAGGAAATTTCAGATTTTGACTGATCATAAGCCTCTGTCTTTCATTTTTAACAAAGTCTCAAATACCAATTCTATGTCTGCTAGGTTGACAAGATTGGTTTCAAAACTGCAAGAGTTCAATTTCGACAAAGCATATTCAGGGTAGTAAGAATTTTTGTGCAGATTGTCTGTCCAGAATGCTGATGGATAGGGATGATGAGGAAGATGATGTTGAATGTGTGGCGATGTTGGACGCAGTGGAAGGTTGTGGTGCCCTTATTTCTGAAGAAGATTGGAGTAAGGCTTCTTTGGACGATTTAGTTCTTACTAAAGTTTTGAACTGCTGTAAAGATGGTTGGCCTGATGTGAGAAATCTTTCGGGGGACTTAAAGAATTTTGCTTTGGTTGCGGATGAACTTTCTATAAAGGATAATGTTGTTCTCAGAGGAGATAAATTTGTGCCCCCATCTAAATTAAGGGATGTAGTTATTAAGATGGGTCATGATGGCCATCTTGGTGTAACCAAAACTTGTATGAAGATTAGACAGCATTATTGGTGGCCGGGGTTGGAAGCTCAAGTTAGAGGACTTATTGATGGTTGTGAAGAATGCTTGCTTTCTGATAAGCACTGGAAGATTCAGAAGTTGTCTCTTCATCCTACTGAGTTTCCTGAGCAAGCTTGGGTTAAGGTGGGTCTGGATTTTTCCGGTCCTTATTTAATTCTTCCAGAGGCGTGTAGGTATTTGATCCTGGCTGTTGACTATCATTCCAAGTGGATGTATTATAAGTTTGTGGACGCGCCTAATACTGAGAATACAATTTTGTTTTTAAAAAAATAGTTTTTGGTTGAAGGGGCTCCTAGGTGTTTAGTCACTGATAACGGGACTCATTTTGTGTCGGATCCAATGTGTTCGTTTTTGGGGTCTCTGGATGTTAAACATCTGAAAGTCGCTAAGTACTCCCCCCGCATCTAATGGTTTGGTGGAGCGTGGTAATAAGATTCTTAAAGAAGGGATTCAAACTGCTGTGGCATCTGGTTTGGATGTCAGTTCATTTTTGGAAGAGAAAGTTTGGAGTTACAATGTGTCTCCACATTGCACCACTGGGGTAACTCCCTTTGAGTTACTTAGGGGAAGAAAAGTTAATTCCTTACTTCTTCCTTCTTGGTTGGTCGGTAAGAATGAGGTGAAAGTGCAGGCTTCTGGTGTGTTGGAGAAGGTGAGGCATAGTCAGGCTCTGATGAAAAAACATTTTGACGGTAAAGGGTCGGTGGATGATGTTGATATTTCTGTTGGTGATTGGGTGTTATGCAAAAAACCCTTTATCGTTAAGAAAGGTGAGTCTCATTTTTATGACCCGATTCAAGTTTGTAAGGTTAGTAAACGGGCTGTTTTCCTCAATGGCAGAGGTTGGTGGAATAAGAGACAGGTAGTCAAGTTGCAAAAAGACCAGGCTGAGTTAATTTAAAAAAAAAAAGAAGAGTAGTTGTTCTAACGAATTGGAATGGACTTTTTGGTTGCAAGATCAAGGTGGTAGTAATGTTGTTGCTGCTCCTGCTTCCAGTATTACTGGCAGTGCTTTTGTTGTTCCTTCTTCTAATGCCGCTGCTCCAGTGGTAAGGAATGTTGTGGGGGACAGGTCTGCTAGAAGTGGGCGCACTATTAGATTACCTGCTAGGTTTGGGGATTTTGTGACTTATTGAACTCTTTTTTTTTGCTTTCAGCTCTTGTATTGTTTTTTTTGTTGTTGTTTTTTTGTTTTTTTGTTTTTGTTTTATATAAAGGGGGAGGTGTTGTAGTGGTCTGGTTCTTTAAGAATGTGTAACATGTCTTCCCTTTTAGAATGCTTTGTTTAGAATGCTTTGATGTTCTTGGAGCGTTTGTTCACGTGGGTTCGATCAGCTGTTGGTGATCGTAATTCGAGGGAACACACTGCTCCGCTCTGTGGCTTAAGAAACCTTATCTTTTGAATAAAGAAGAATACTCTAATCTACCTGCATCTTCGTGAAGGCTTCTTCTTATAATACCGAGTTTCACAGCTCCTTGGTTGCTGTTCATATTGAGGACACACAGCTTACTGAATCCTTAGGACGGACTGGACATTCTCGGACGAAATGCCCCTTTTTTCCACAGTAGAGGCAGAGGCCTCCTTTTCATCTGGCTTCCTTTTCTTCTTGAGTTAAGTTTTTTTTAACTCCCCTGATTTTCATGGGCTCACTTGGTTCTGAAGCCATTATTAATCCCCAATCCTTGGTACACACATATGTGCAAAACTCTGGAGCACGAACCAAGCACAACTGTGAAACCAGACTTGCACCTATGCCACTATCCCCAAAGTTCTTAAAATTAAAGGAAATATCCTAAACACTCTCAAGGTGCAGTCCTACCTGGATTATGCAATTTTAAACAAAGATCTACGGATGCACCAGTGAATGCTTAAATATTAAACAGCAGTCAAAAGAAATCAAATTCAATTTCAGCTATGTGTTTTCCAAATCTTCTTTTTTATTCACAATTGATTCAGACGTGACATGCGTATGTAGTGAAGAGCAGCCAATGAGTTTGGTCCAGTACATTGGACTTCTTCAGGGCTGTAAAGTCACATATACACACATATATAAATACATAAAAACAACATAACTGACAGCATAAAAAACACGTTGTTGTGTATCATCATGACACATATAGATTCATAATTTAGATTAAGATCATTATTAAGTATAGTGGAAAGTCTGTCCAACTTTAAATGTAAGCAATCCACCAGGACAAAATACAAAAAACAACAAGTGCACATAAACCTACCATGACAAGATACAAAAAATACAAATAAACACAGTCTGTGCATCCAGATACATTTCTACGTATGTTAAGAAATCATGGTTATAAAAAACATAATATACAGTGAGGCACAGTCGCCAAGGTGCAATGTGTGCATCCAGTGTAATACCCCCAAAAAAAGGTGCAATTCAAGCAAAGAAATGACTGTGTTAACCAACTGCGGACAGTAGAGACCCTGGGAAATAATACCACAGAGAGTAAGAACTTGAAAACTGAGTTAGAATGACCAATTGTGATAGACACTATATCCCCATCAAACTAGATGGGGTACGTAAGGAATACAGCTTCACTGTACCCACCATAAACGAAGTATTCATACATATGGGAACAAAGCTACCCATATTTCCATCACAAACCAGCAAGAAAAACCATGTTGTTTCCCGTAGGTAAAATCGAAGTCCTACTAGAAGATGAATCAGATATACATCCCTTAGCTCTGTCACAACCTAAATGGATGAAGGGTCTGATAATACTAACAAGAAATAGAGAGAGTATAATCCAAAAATTGTTCTAATTGTAATGAGATCCATCCGTCAACTATATATGTAAGTCCAAATTAAGGAAACCAAGGGCAAATCACCCCTCAAATTGGCACCAAGGCAGAGAATATAGGTAATCATCATCTAAACATATCAAAAATATGGGCATCCACAACAATAAGGTTCCCAAGACATGTCTGTGATGGTGTTATGACAAAAATTGGTACTGAGCAACTACAACAATAAGGTCCCCATAAAACACCTGTGATGGTATTATGACAAAAATCGGTACTAATAAAAGATGTGTAATAATAGGGGAAAGATCGGTTCTTGCATAAGTGTCCCCATGGAGAGTATTTTCCGATTTCTCATTACTAATCCTAACAATGGAAATTATACGCAATGCTATGTCTATATGCATTGTATTAGATATTATTAATGTGCCAACATGGAACATCGTTCCGGAAAGAATAACAGACAAAAGATGATGAAGACATATTAGAGAAACAACACTCTAATGGGGAGATTCCCAAACCCTCTGCAGTGTAGTGCTAGCAAAGGGCTAATGAACTCACCATGATAAACGCCAGTGTACAGAAAATACCTCTCAGGTACCCACACAAGGAACAAATGCGGTATAACCGGTAAGATCAGACCCATTCAATTTTAAAGACCTCGCCCTGGTGGGGAACACGGAACACCTGGGTTGGGGTGCATCCAGGAGCTAGCAGCAGACATATTGAAAAAGCATGTTATGTGTAAACCAGCCACCATAATGGAGGTACCCAAAACTGAGCCCACAAGTGTGAAAAGCATGAGATTCGAGTGATCACCGGGACTCTTGCAATTTAAAACAAATTTCAAACTATATTGTTTAATTGTATCAGAAAATGTCCTATACAAAGATAAATAAATAATACTGATGAGTCCCTGATTAACAAAGTGTGAATATTGGTGATGAATACCCAGAAGGGCTTCTCGATTAGATAACCTATCAGAGGTGTTTCCAACTTAAGTCTACATCAGGTCTAGAGCAGCGGCCATATTTGAGTGGTCAGAGGACGCTATATCTGCCATAATGTAATAATCAAAAATCAAACAGGGGGGGGGCTATATCTGTGGAGTGCTGAATTGGTAAACCAAGGAATTGTCATGTGATATTATATTAAAAATACTTATACCTAGAATGAATATTATCGATAGATGTACAATTGTACTCCTCAAATAGGACACCAATAAAAAGAGTCTCCAGAGTACGTCTGCATGGGTCCTAGAATAGCGGCTATATTTAAGTGAGGTTTCCAAAGTAAGTCTATGTAAGGTTTCGAACAACTGCCATATAGGAGTGGTCCAGATAAGCCACATTTTTCATATTGTATTAATCACAAAAAGGCTGTATCTGTGAAATCCTAATACACCAAAGAAGTATCTAATTAAGTTGTATTGAAAAATGCCTAAGACAAAAAGTGAATATTACCGATGGATGTACAGTTGTGTTCCTCAAATGAGAAACCAATCATAAGAGTTTCCAATTTAAGCCTGTGTAAGTCCTAGAGCAGCAGCCATAGTTGAGTGGTCAAAGGTTAAAATAAAGCACAAGCGGTGTGCAAATTTGTTAAATCGTAAGGGGAGCCAATGGAAAAGCCCCCAACGCAATCCTGCAAGATGCCAGGAATGGCGGCCATATTGTAGTGGTCCTATATCTTTTGGGTGGCAGGAAGGTAATGGCCCAAGCCAACCACAAATTAGCAATATTCACCCAAGATAGCAAACCTATGATAAATAGAAAGATATTTCTCCAAAGGGAAAGCCATTCGAAGAATGGATAGGGACTTGAATCAGTAGGGCGACAGATAACCTGTAATGCACCAAAAAACACACAGTAGAATGGAGATAGCAATGGAAAATAATACAAAAGGTAAAAGATTTTTTGAGGGGATACATCACATGCACTCATACACCAATTGACAACAGGTTATAATAATGAATAATCAGGCAAGAAAAGAGCAACATACAGTCAAGTTCTACAGGAAATAATGAAGTTCTTAATCGGAGTTGTGACCATATTCAACACTGTGTAATTTACAGATCCAGCCTGGAAAGTTCCCTATCTCCCCATCTAGGGTTAGGTGGTATATGATCAATTCCCATGAACCATATATCATAACAGTTGGCATGATTTTCCTGCGTGTGGAAGGTCAGGGTGTACTTTAGATCCTCATTTCTTATTGCGCGTGTGTTCCGGAATTCGTAATTTTAATGATCTCATCTTTCTGCCCCCATAGATCTTGTTACAAGGACATCCCACAATGTAGGTAACATATTTGGTCATACAGTTAATGAGATATTTGATGTTGTATACTTTAGCCGTGTTGAAACCAAATGACTTGGTCTTGTCTTTTCCTAACCTGCATAAATTACAGTCTCTGCAGGTGTAGAACCACTTTACCGAATTGGATAACCAAGTATCTGCTATTTGTGTGATAATATAGTTAGGACAAAGCGAGTTTCAAAGTTTCCTGCTCCCCCAGTGATGGTTTTCTTCTGATATCAAGACAAAAAAGCTGGCACTGAGACAAGCAGAATGCAGATGGAGACTTCACTATCATAGCTGATAAGAACATTTTTACCAACCTGCTGAAAGAATATAAAAACTCTATTCTTCAAACCAAAACTGATTATTTCTCTGATAAAGTTTTAAATTCAGCTATTAAAGCTAAAAAAATCTTCTCAATAGTCAATGAGCTTTCGAAACCTGACAGAATTGTACTGAAACCAATCCCTTCACAACTTCTTTGTGATTCTCTCAATTCCTATTTCATGGAGAAAATCACTGCCATTAAGGCTAGTATTCCGACCTCTGCTACTCCTGTTAACGCTCTTAATATCTGTGGTTTCTTGCCTCAGCTGACTCTGATTCCCACAATTCCTTTGGAGACCTTTCTGGGTTTACTTAAGAGAATTGGCTCTGGCTCTCCGACAGATTGTTGTCCTCCTCACGTCCTCCAGGAAGTATTTTCCAAATGCCCAGACCCTCCACTCTCTCTTCTCAATAAATCACTTGAGTTGGGCATAGTTCCTAACCTCTTTAAAAGTGTGGTTGCTTTTTGAATATATGGTAACCTAATGACCGCAAACGTGCGGGACAAGGTTGGATGACGCTGGGTATGTTGATGGCAAAGAGGAACATAGCGCAGAGGTGGGGTGGGGTGGGGCGGAGTTGCCTACACTAGCGGCCTGGAAACATGATATGGATGCAGCAATGATTTCATAACGAGCAGTGTTTTGCAATAGGGGCTGTCCCAAAAAATGGAGAAAGTATTTGTGAACCTCCCTCTGATGATGAGGATTCTAGCTCTGATTCCGATTGATGCACTAGGGACGTTGAATATACCAAGAACCCCTGTCACAACTGTTGGATTCAGATATATTTGTAATTGTGACATAGTCATATTTGTTTCTGCTGAAGGGATATTGTGCACAATTTGCTTTATATATTGATCGAACAATGTATTGCACTGTTTTGAAAATGCGAATAAAAATATTTCAAAAAAGTACGGAAGTCATTCTCATTTTGAAAAAGCCAGGTGCGGACCCTTCCATTCTTGGTAATTACCGCCCTATCTCATTATTACCTTACCTTGGTAAGGTTTTAGAGGCATATGTCTCAACTCAACTAAGTACTAGGCATGGGCGGAAAATCCGTTCCGCTCGCGGATTTTGCGGATTTTCGGGAAATCCGCAATCCGCGAGATTTGCGAATTTCCTGCAAAATCCGCAAATCCGCGAGCAGCGGATTTTGCTCGCACTGCTCGCACTGTTCGCGTGAGTTCGCGCCCCGCGAATAAGTGCGAAATTGCAGAAATACGATCTAAGCAAAACTGAAAGTAACTACTTACCAGGTTCAAAAGTTCAGGCACATCATTAGTAGCCATTTCCTGTAGTGCTTCCTGAGGGGCCCCTCCAGAGTTCAGTTGCCAGTTGAAACTATTATGTGACCCTGCTCTGAACCTCAGAATAGTTACACATATGCCACAAAGGTCATGAATTACAGCTAAGAGAGACAAGCAGGAGCCAGGCTGGAAGTTAAAATCCATTAATCAGCCCCTAATTCATTATTGTCAGTTGGGGCAGGGCAGGTGTTGTAACTAATTTTGCAACAATGAAAGCACTTAGCAAGTGCAAAAGATCACTAATCAGGGCGCACTAAGGAAGCAGGTGCCAGCTAAAAAAATATTCTGTGACACATTAATCAGCCCCAAATTAATTCAGGTCACTTGAGGCAGGGAAGGTGTGCTTTGCTTTGCCGAAAATAATGTACACTGGACAACCAGAGGGTGTGGTGATGAAACAGAGGGTGGCATGGGTGGGCCAGAGGGTGGCATGAGTAGTCAGAGAGTGGCAGTGGTGACAGAGAGTGGCAGTGATGAAGAAGAGTGTCCCAAACAGGTTGGACACGTAGAAACAACAAGTTCGCAAAACTTGCGACCCGACAGGTAAGTTCGCAAATTGCGAAATTGTAAAAACCCTCGCGAACTGGCAGAAACACGGGCGAACACAAAAAAAAAAAAAATCCGCAAATTCGCGGGAATTCGCGGATTTTGCGGATTGCGAATCCGCAAATCCGCAAAATTCGCGAACGCGAGATCCGCAAAATTCGCTCATGCTTACTAAGTACCTTTATTGAACAGTCTCATGTCTTAGACCCCAACAAGGCAGGATTTCGACCCTCTCACTCCACAGAATCTGTCATTCTGACAGTAATGGATGACGTCAGAGGGGGCGCAGATAGAGGACTCACCAAGGCCCTGGTTCTCCTGGATCTGCCAGCAGCTTTTGACACAGTCGATCATAACATCCTGATTGACTGTGTCAGCAATGCCGGGATCCAGGGCCTGGCCCTAAAGTGGCTCTCCTCTTTTCTTAGTAACCGGTTTTATTCGGTACGTCTTGCTAACTTCTCCTCAAAGAAGATGGAACTATCTTGTGGAGTACCCCAGGGCTCCTCCCTTTCCCCACTTCTTTTTAATTTGTACTTCCTTCCTCTAATTTCCTTTCTTCGGGAAAGGAAAGTCGTGACATATAACTATGCGGATGACCGCCAATTAGTTTTTGACATTAATCTCCATCCTTTTTCTGTGTCTCATTTTCAAGACACCATGACCAAGCGAGTGAATGAATGAAAATCAACTGAAGCTCAACCCCAATAAAACTAAGCTGATCCTCACCGGTGGACTTGCTAACCCATGGAACTCCAACTTTTGGCCATCTACCTTAGGCAACCCTCCCCTCCGGGCTAGCTCAGCCAAGAGTTTGGGTATAGTGGTGAGCAATTTTCTATCCATGAAAGCTCAGATCAACTCAGTGGTTTCTGCTGGGTTCTTTCAACTACACAGAATTAAGAAGATTAGCAGATTTCTGTTTCAGGAAGCTCTGACCTTAGTGATCCTGGCCTTGGTCATCTCCCGACTGGACTATTCTAACTCTCTCTATGTAGGCATCCCGGCTTACCAACTTAGACGCCTTCATCTAGTCCAGAATCAGGCTGCCAGACTGATCTTCCATCAACCTAAATGGCACTGTATCCGGCCCCTGATGAAAAGCCTTCACTGGCTCCCTGTGGCCAATCGTGGCCTTTTCAAGATGGGATGTACGATTTTTAAAGCTCTATATGGTACAAGTCCAGATTTTATTTCGTCCAAGATCTTACGCTATGTCCCCACTCGTAATTTACGATCTTCCCACTTGAATCTGCTTGTTATCCCCATCTTTGAATGCAAGAAACATGGAGGTTCTCGATTTGCAGTTCTAGCCCCTCAGTTTTGGAACTCGCTCCCGATGAAGCTAAGGACGGTCACCTCCTATGCACTGTTCAGGAAACAGCTGAAGACATGGCTGTTCCATCAGGCATATGATAACTAGGTCTCCTCCCTGTATTGCTGCTTGACGTCTCTCTCAGCGCCAAGAAGCCGTTGGTGAACGAGCGCTTGATAAGTTCTTTTTAACATAACATAACATAACATTACATAACCCTTTGTGTTTTAGATATGGACTCTTTCAAACCTGGTATGCCAGTGAGAAGGTGCCAATGTTTTCTCAGGACATCATGGATCATGCTGCTGCGAGTATTGTATTGTGTGTTGAATGACACAGGACCAGATCTAGTTCTTTTAGGACCAGTCATATGTATCTGGATGCACATAATGTGTTTATTTGTATTTTTTATATCTTGTTATGATGAGTGTATGTGTACTTGTTGTTTTTTGTATTTTTGTCTTGGTGGGTTGCTTACATTTAAAGTTGAACAGATTTTCCACTATACTTAATAATGGTCTTAATCTAAATTACGAATATACATGTGTCATGATGATACATGACAATGTGTTTTGTTATGCTGTCAGTTATGTTGTTTTTGTGTATTTATATATGTGTATGTATGTCACTTTACAACCCTGAAGAAGTCCAATGTACTGGACAAAACGTGTTGGCTGTTCTTCACTACATACGCTTGTAATGTCTGGATCAATTGTGAATAAAAAATCATATTTAGAAAACACATCGTTAAAACTGAATTTGATTTTGTTTGAATATTTAAGCATTCATTGGTGGAAAACTCTGACTTTCTCTTGTCCCCCTTTCATTCAGAAAGTCTATGGCGTAGGCTCAAGGTGAGGGCTGTTAAATTGTCTCCGGAGCGCAGTTGGGGATCTAACTGGGCGATCAAGACCTTTAAGTAATCTTTTAGACCTTGATAAAATATGGCTACCCTCTTTTCTGGTCTGTAGGACAATTAGTTTCAAATTTCACTCTGTTAAACTGAGTAATGTAAGAGACCAGGGGGCAGATTTACAAGCCCCTTGCACCACGTTTATGCCGCCTTGCGTGATGCAACAGCGGCGTAAACGTGGCGCATCCCTGCGAGGCATTTACAACGTGATGCATCTAGGGAGATGTGTCATGTTATAAAGCCCAGCGCCACAATGGGGGCGTTCCCACGCAGGGTGGGGGTTCCGGCACCTGTGCGCCTCGCAAAAGTGCCTGCGTGAAATCTATAAGATTTCACGCAGGCACTTCAGCGACACTGCTACGTCAATTCCTTACGCCTGCTTGAAGCGTAAGGACTGACGCAGCATGTTAAGTATTGGGCGGCCCTGAGCATTGCTGGAGTTGCGTCGCGCTTGCGACGCGACTCCAGTGATGCGCCGCCCTTACGTCACGAGATGCGTCACGCATCTGCCTACCCTTGTAAATGCGGCACATCTGCCGTGACGCAAGGGTAGTTTTGCGTGACGCATTTGTTCTGGCGTATCTCTGCTGATATGCAGAGATGCGCCAGAACTCGTAAATATGCCTCAGAGTCCTTGTTTCCTTGTCTCAGTTCTAGCAATTCTTGGTCCCTGGATCCAATAATTGTTGTGCAATCAAACATCTTCTCGAATTTGGTCTTGAAATTCATCCAGTAGTAAAGCAGGGGCTTGTCATTGTTTACTAATGGGACTGCCCACTGTGCTGCATCACCACCCAGGTACAAAATTAGAAAGGCTATCAGAGATTGTGCTTTGGGAAATACATTTGGCTGAACCTTAAAAAGGAGCAGGACCTGGGGCAAGAATGTTTAGAACTTAGTGGGGTTCCCCCATGAACCACTCAGGTGGGGCCAAAGGGATGGGGTTGGGGAACATGAGGGATGCTAGAGGCTGGTTGGTATCGGGATGGGTCACCATAGTGTGTCATGCAATGACACTCCTACCTGACCTTGTAACTGTGTCACTTGACTAGCTAACGCTGTTATCTTGACCTGAGGTTGTTCTGTACTGAGGCCACCATGTGGCACACATCTTCTATGTTATGTCATCAGTGATGTCATTTGAGATGTCATCAGTGATGTCATGAGTGATGTCACTGACCATGTCATGAGTGATGTACTCCTTCCAAAACATTATCGTTGGAAAATGGAAAAACCTGGACACAACGACAATTTACTAACTGTAACTCATCTAACTTAATATACCTAATCACCTGTCGTTGTGGTTTGAGATACATTGGTATGACTACCAGGAAAGTCAGAACCAGGATGACTGAACACAGGAGCACAATGCGCTGTGGCAAAAACATCAGCAAGCTGACCCAACACTTCATCGTGCAAAATCACACCCCGAACGACTTCACCTGGACGGTCATCGAACAATTCGCTCCCTCGTGCTGCGATGAGAAAACTCTGCTGTCCAAAGAGCAGCGCTGGATTTATCGCCTTTCTACCCACACAGAGGGGCTCAACGATTCCATCCCGTGGAATGCTCTAGCCAGATAAACACTCCAAATCAATTAGTCTGTATCCCTGTCTGCGCTCAGACTCGTGGTCTGTCCCTACTCTGTATTTGCCTTTATGCCTAAATTCGCCATTGTTGCTTTTTAAACCTCAATGGTCCCACACGGGCCCTTTTTCCTTTGGTAACTCCCCCATATGCCTTTAATTCCTTATTGTTGCTTTTTAAACCTTAATGGTCCCACACGGGCCCCTTTTCTTTGGTTAACCCCCCATTGCGCACGCGCCTGTGTGCACATGCCACTACTACTGTTGTCCGGCGTCTCCTCACTTCCAATGGCGCCAAGGCGCATGCGCTAATGTATAGAGCTCACGCATGCGCTAGAACCCCTCACCGCGCATGCACAACGCGAGTGCCGCCAGCTACCTGCACACGCGCGCTAAGAGCTAGCGCGACCGCACCCTCTCCCCCCTCCAGGTGCTACCTATTGAACCGGCTATTTAAGCCCATACCTGATCCATGCAAAGCTCATTCGGGACACTGGAGCAGGACGATAGGTCGCAGGAGCACGCTGATCGGAAATACCGTGAGTAAAACGAGTGATCTCTACACAACGCTCTGGGTAAGCAGCATTTTCTCTCAACAGGTACCATCCTAACTTTGACCTTTTACAACGTTTAGGGTCTTCTTTCTCTCCCTGCCAAGTGACCCATGAGGCTTTAACAGCAAGTATCAAGTGTGAGGAATTATGTACCATACTTACCTGTACCTCACGCTATGCTTGTTTCGCTGTGTAGCCCACCACCGCCACTGCGTTTAAAACGTTACCGCCTTATTTCACCTCAGCCATAGCTAACACTCATGGCCACGTTATCTGCCGCTCTAGGTCGCTCACGCACACTAGAAGTCGGCCATATGTTGTGTTTTGGTAAATACCATTCTCACTGGTTCTCCCTTGTATGTCTGTATTGTCTCTGTGTTCCATGTACAGTAAAGTAGAGGGAATCCCCCTCTTACACGTACAGCACCTTAGCGAGTGCGACACTTTTCACCACACATTGTCACTTAATATAGTTTATTATCACTCACACATACTCATTGGTCCTGAGGAAAGCCAGTTTTAATCAAAAGGCCTGGCTGAAACATGTAGACCACAAGGACGTAGGAGCTCTTAATACACTCCACATCGTCCACAGCCTTTTTATCTTGCTAACAGGGGCCCAGGTATTAAATTTACCTTTTACCCTCGGGAACTGGGACCACCTGTATAGCTTTTAACTTTTCACTTTCATTCTCACCATCACTGCACACTCAGCAAGCATACCTGCTCCTCAGTAATCTGGAGTCGCAGCACACCCGGGACACATTCGGTGTCACTGTGGTGGGCCCGATGATGAAGCATGACACCAACTAGGTTGGTGTGTGAGGGCTTCATGACCAAACCTAAGGGTTTGCCCGCAGATATACCCCCTGAGTCTCACTAACACAACCTAGCTAGTCCTATATTGATATTTTTACATATAAACTGGGGACCCGGACTGGCTTACCTAGTCCTCTCTCTCCCTTTTGATTTGATTTGCTGATGTAATATGTGACATCATCAGCAGTGGATTGCGGGCGCGTGAGTTAAAGTTAGCTGAACTAACTATAACGGGGGAATTTCAATGGGTTTGTATGATTGAAATGTCCAGCTAACTATAACATGTGTGAAACCTATGGTTTTTTTCAGTGATTTCTAAGGGTTTTTAAATGCTTATTCCTAACTATACCATAGCTAAAGCCTATGGTTTTTTCAGTGAATTTCAAAGGTTTTTTAAATGATCATTTCTAACTTTAACATAACTGAAACCTGTGATTTTTTCAGTGAATGTCAAAGGTTTGTTAAATGTCAATATCTAACTACAATATCCCTATAACCTATAGTGTTTCTTAAGTAAAATTTTAAAACACGTGTATACTTATTATAGTAAAAAAAAACTTAACAGTAGTGTTTTTTTACTTATAATTATACCTCCAGGTTTTATGGTACTTATTTTTTGAACATTGCCATTTATATTTATCCATATTTTTTTTAAATAATTGTATATCATTATATATCTGTTTACACATATATATTTCGAATTTTGTAAAAAAATTAATCTGGAATTAGTATATTTCCAGATTTATTTTACTGATAAATATGCACTCCTGGCTTAAAGACTGAACGTTTTCACTCATGTAAACACGCTTACATGATAAACTATATACAATCTTAATATTAAAATGTGCAACTTTTATTACACGAGGATATATATTGCTCTTTAAGGATCTTTTCTTAAAGTCTTTTATTGTTTTGACCCTTTTACTTTTAGAACAACAGACCTATTGCCCTACTACTCATCATTGTCAGCATTTACAAAAGCTTAAAAAATAACCCAATTTCCGTATTCATGCACAGTTAAAAATAAATACAAAGAGGAAAATAAATACTTTTCTGTTTGTATTTATCTGTAAACATCAGTACAAACATATCAAGCAGCCCTACTTATAATTTAAGAATATTTTCTACTTAATTAGCAGTAATTAACATATAAGTTTGGTAAAAGTATGACACAGCACCTATAATACCTGGCTCTCAACAACACCGTTCACAGTTCGATTCAATAGTCCATCAGCATCTTAACCCACCACTATCCCACTGTAAGTAACGCCCCAAGAGCCAGCACACCTTTCCGAGGGTAGGTTTACGATTTACAAATACTAGCATTTTTTATATTAAGAAGCATAATAATAACAAATATTAATCCTTTTTTTTCTAATGTTAACGATATTTTTTTTGTCTTCTATTTAGATGTTTTTAATCATGAAAATGCAAAGAACACAGTTTACTGAGTAACACCTTTTGAACTCTCCAACGTATGTAGATAATAATACCTTATACGTGTTACTATCGAAATCGAAACCTTTACAGCTTCACAGTTTGTAACTTCTCCCAACACGTGCAGAAGTAAAACAGTTAAAACGTTAGCACGTGTAAACTGCAAAACGTGCCATCTAAATAGGCGGAGCCACATCTTTCTTCCGTAGAATACTAAATAACCAAAAACGATATAAACCACACCTACTGTGCAATTAGTTTCATTTTCGCGAGTTATTTCTGAGTCGCCAATCTGTGTTGCAGGTTCCGTTTTCTAGCATCGGATTCTCTTTTTGCGTCAACACATATATTCCGGAGTTGTAAGTTGTTTCAATATGGCATAGCCATAGTACTTAGTTATATTTTGTGGCTATTTGTCAATATTTAAACATTTATTTCTAGAAAAAAATGTTATTGCATGTTTTTCGCTTGTTTTTAGAAACAGATAGATTACAACAAACATTGCTCCTTTTCTAGTTCCTTTCAGCTTATATATTGTGACTTTTTATATTATAATATTGACACTGTACTTTGCTTAAGAGGTGTTGGTGACCCGTTGAAGCAAACCCTAAACATTTACAATCAACGTCACCATCTTCCAGTTGTTATCGTGTTTTCCCCTAGAGATCGTGAATTGTCAACATGTATATTATAACATTAACAGTTATGGTGATCTCAGTGGAGTTCATGATCCGTCGTCACAAAGAGTAACGATATGTAAGCAACGTTACTGGCTTCCAGTTTTTAGTCTGTTTCCCCCTTGTGATCATGTTCTGTGAGAATATATACATATTATAATTCTCACCATCATGATCTCAAAGGAGTTTATGACCCGTCGCCACGAAGATCAGACTTTTTCACCTCCCGGAGAAAAGAAGTTCAGTAAATAAATACCACTCGAAAGTATTTCATTATGGATGTTCTGTTACATAGATAACTCTATTTTCTTTTTCTTTTTACTATAACAATGGTATCAATCGTTATAATATAATAGATTGTCCTATTGCTACAGAAGAGGAAAGGGAGATTTTTCAGCGCCATCTGTAATATAACTTTCAAATATTAAAAAGTACTTGATCAGATATTTTTTTCAAGAAACATATTTTATGAAACTGCTTTTCAAAAAAATATAGCTATCAAGCATACTTTGTTACTTTAGATATTTAATAAACCCTACATTTCTGAATGTTATTTTCTAATTTCTATTCCTATTTGCGGTTCCGATTCACCTTCTCCGTAAAGAATAAATAGGACCTGTACTATATATTATAATAGTACCATCCTATATATTCTTTAGTGAGTATGTGATTTGTTAGCGGAACAGTCTGCAACCTCTTAGCACTATGAGAGGACGTTCCTAAATTGTACAGAATACAATTTTGAAAAATAATAATGCATACATTTCTATGTAATATGAAGTCACTTGTATTTAACTGTTTTTTTTACTTGTCCTCTTGATCTCAGATATTGTAGTGCGGGAGTGTTTGTTGTAGCACTTCTATTCTACATTTTCTAAAAGTAACTGATGCCCTCTTACATCATCAAGAATGTGGGGCAACACTTTTACAAACTGTAGCAGAAAAAAGAAGGATACAGCTCGCTTAACTGATATTTTATGAAATTCCATTTTTAAATTGTCACCCCTTTCATATATACAGCGACAGTTTCTGAAGAAAATGTATTTGTATTTGCTTAATAAAAGCTGTTTCAAACCTAGACTGAATTTTTTGCTGCACAAGCACACCTCCCCATCAGGAAAGTAAACACCACATTATAAGTAAATAGTACTCTTAAGAAGTCTGTCACCCACAAACTTGATTAAAAAAAAAGCGCAAGGCACTGTCATTTTTTCTGCCGTTATTTATACACCACACAGCAAATATATAAATGGCCCTTGAAACATATAAAAAACATTTTTTCCCTCATAATTCCTCTCCATCACCTTATGGGCACTGTACAGAGTTAATAATGTTCCTAACCTGCCCTCTACTACTTTCTTTTCCCAAACTCCTTTGGAAATGCGTCACAATATCAGTGAACCTTTCCCACCCAATAAGGAGCAAACTTGTGCTCGGAACACTTGTCCATGTTGTTCCGCACAGGAAGAAGGAATGACTGCCAAAACTTATACTTTTAATACTTCACAGCTAATGAACATTAAGCTTCGTAAAGTCCCGCTTGGAGCACGTTACCCTAATACTCCCCAAACAGGAAGGAATCGCTAACAACACTTTTCCACTGACTTCTTCTACGACTAACGGTTCCTATGAAAAATATATAAATCTCCAGCACAGTAACTATTTTAATTAGCAACATATTGTGGTGAACTTCTAACGTCTGTGCTCACGCAAGTTTTCCATGAACTATTACTATGGTAACAAGCAGAAAGCCATTTGAGAGTAGCGTTGAAAGGTACTGGCTGTACAAAAACAGTTATATTTAACCTGGATCCTCTACAAGACAGAAAGGAAAGCAAACTAAAACAAAACACTGTGTACTAAATTTAGAACTCCCTTGCGCCACTTGCGTATCCACGCCCCCCCCTACAAAATTAAAGGTGTGTGGACCGCAAACCCCGGGAACAACCACCCCCCGGAGATTTCTGTATTGTGTGACAGGGGCTCGGTGGCCCTCCGCCTGCTGCCCTCAAGAGCCCTGGAGACCACCACACCCAGAGCCGGTTCCTGCAGTGTCCCGGGGAGCCTACCCCCGGGATACTGCTGTTTGCTATGAGAGGGCGGAAGTCCTGCACCACCCGCCCTCCCATAGCAAACTTAGTGGGTCATTGTGATGACGGGCGGACTTAGTCCGCCCGCCAGCATACTGGGACCCGGGACCGCCGGACATAAGGGCGGGGGTTCCGATCAGGGCATTAGGATGCGCCCGCCTGTGTGGCGGGTGCATCCTGTATATGTACCATTGTGGTGGGCAGAGCAGAAATCTCCGTCCGCCGCAATGGTAAAAGTGCAAGTTGTGCTTTTCTAAGCGCGACATGACAGGCACTGCGCGGTGCCTGCCATGTCGCACTTAGAAATGCGGGGGTACCATAGGTACCCCCCTGTGCACCCCCCAAGCCATGGACTCCGAGGGGGCCCGCAAGGGGCCCCCAAAGGGAGTCTCCGCATGCCTTTCTGTGGCGGCATTGCCGCCACGGAAAAGCATCTGAAAAAGCCCATTGTTATATGGCGGGCTGTGTCTAACAGACACCGCCTCCATATTAATCATTTTCCGCCCCGGCCGCAAGGCGACCAGGGCAGAAAACAGGCGGGCGGTGACCACCACAGTCCCCTCCGCCGTCCTAATATGGTGGGGGGAATTGGGCAATAGATGTCGGGCGGATTTCCTCCGCCAGGCTGGCGGTGGCCACCGCCAGCCTGGTGGAGGAAATCCGCCCGACATCGTAATGGACCCCTTAGTTTGAACTTTGAAAGACACAGCACTGAAATCTGTTCTCACTTTCAAAATCCAAACAAGATTGCATTTCCACATGCAAGTTAGCATCTCCCCATGTGTAAAAGCAATGCCGGCTCCAGAAGGAGACAAGGAGTCAGCTGTACCGTGGGGGCATTGTACGTTCCAACTTTTTTATAGATAGGGTCGCGTGTGTAGTGACGGATGCGCTGGATGGGTGTGGTGTGGGTGTATACCAGCCATGAGGGACTGTGTGTGCCGATCTGACAACTTGACCTGGAACTAAGAAATCACTACAATGGAAATCTGGGCCATATACTGTTGGTGTGTTTTCCTGGTAGCGTAAGCACAGTGGGTTGTACCAACTTATTCAGTCTCAATTAATTTATACCTCCCCCTGGTCTTTTAAATGTTGGGAAGGGGGCCGCACGGCTCCGGGATCTGCAGAAGCTGGTCTTGGGGCGTGGCAGTCTCCAGGGCCTTCGAGGGTTCTGGACATAGGGTCACGCAGTCTGCCACACACAATTCACTAAAAAGAAGAGAAAGTGATGAGAGATGATTTCTGACGTGTATAGGCTTCAGAGCCTGCATAATCATTAAATGGGGTATTGCAGTGAAGTGCGTACTCATTCTGGAAGAAGCCTTTCGGGGTCTTGCGAAAGCAAGTCATCTTTAATAATTGCCTCTTGCTGCGTGTACATGCAAACATATCTGATTTGCTCGTATGTTAGAAAAGAGAAACTTTCAACATCTCTTTTTGATTGGTTGTGAAGCACTGTAAGAAGGCTATTCACCTGTGAGGATTTCCAGGCTCTGGGGGAGTATGTGGGGGGATTTGTGCATGTTTTGTCATTCGAACAGGCAAGTGTTATGGCTCTTCCTGAATGCTTTCAGTGTGGGGGTTCATCTGATGCTGAGGGGGGAGTTCTTTCCATGTCTTTGCCATGATGTACGAGAAGGTTGTGCCTCTTGTCTGGTTATCTCATTACAGAGGAGTTCGGCCAAGGCCTGGTCAAGGAGTGGGCCCCTTTATGGGCCACCCATTATAAATAAAAACATTCCCCCCGGGAATTTGGTCCCCGAGGGCTTATTAACAATAAAGCAGGCTTTGTTTTTTTTTTTCTTTTTCACAGAATACGCGTACCTTACGTGTATACCGCAACTTTAAAAAAAAAAAGTTTTGCCTACGGGGTCCTTGTGGGACCCCCTGAGCAGGCCTATGGGGTCAGGGTGTTTCTACCCTGCCCCCTTTGCGTGTTTTGTGCGTTTCTTTCACTGCTTTCTTGTGCCTCTGTTCTACCGAAGCGCAAGATGGCTGCCAACAATTCCTGGTTTGGAGTGTTGATAGACAGTCGACAGCCAATTAGCATGCAGCTTGTGCAATGGTACGCACACT
The DNA here is from genome assembly GCF_964263255.1 of Lissotriton vulgaris. Classification (NCBI taxonomy): domain Eukaryota; kingdom Metazoa; phylum Chordata; class Amphibia; order Caudata; family Salamandridae; genus Lissotriton; species Lissotriton vulgaris. The sequence continues at coordinate 74,542 of NW_028250314.1, read as the reverse complement.
ATCCTCGGACAGTACTAGTACGGTACTTTGTCTATAGATATATCAATGATTTTACTTTAGATTTTCTCAGAAACTACTGAACGGATTTACACTATTTAACATAAAGCGTAATCTGCTAACCAAACTCTACCTTTTTGCCAAATTTGGTATAATTCCGTTCAGCAGTTCGGGCTGTGTGTCCGTCTTAAAGGTCCCTATGGAAAATTGCATGGACCCCCCCTTTTTTCTCAGCCCCCACTTCACAAATCACCCCAAAACTTTTAGGGAAGGAGCGGAGCGGAGCAGGCCATTTTCTTGGAGAATTTTGTGTGTATTCGTCGACCAGTGTCAAATTTACTCCAAATAGAATGTTGTGGATTTCCTATGAAAACTAGATCCTAACTAGAACTACCTACTGGCGTCCACCAGTAAGTGATATATATATATATATATATCCACACCGGTTTCCACAACAATGTAACAGTCTAAATCCAGCCGTCGCACCGCCAAGAAAACAGGAGACCCAGATTTCCGTGAACAATTTACTTTATTTCTGCAACGGACAGCATAACGTTTCGGCCTCCCAGAGGCCTTGGTCACATGGCGCCATAGAGGGTAGCGGCAGAAATTTAAAGTGCAAGTGCGAGTGAAATGAACGATTTCATTGGGTGTCAATTGCAAGCACAAGGAACATAGTAAAAATACTACACATTTTTCCTTCATTTTCGTTTGTGCTTCGTAAACAAAAACAGTATTGGGATCAATCCCTATAAGTTTGCAGATAAATCGACATAATGGATCGAGTAGCAAGACACTAGTAGTCTGGCGCACACTAATCTCGTGGTTATACACAGTATTGGGATAAATCCCTAACCATAACATTTCATATATCCAAACAATACGAATCAATAAGCATAATATTATTGAAATCTAATTCAGGACCAAAATTGTTTGTCTTGGTAAATATTGCATGCATTATAGTACACGATATTGCATAATAAATAGTTATTTGGTTATAAATAATTATATATATATATATATATATATATATATATATATATATATATATATATATATATATATATATATATATATATATATATATATATATATATATAAAAATGCTAGGCATGTGATAAAAGTTAACCTAAAATCCAATTCTCTATATACAAAAAGAATGAATAAACATCAATACTGTGACATAAGTCGATTAACCTATACCTATACATTATGTCTATGTGCAAATGCGCAAATTTATATCCTGTATCATGACACCCACATGAAAGAATGAGAAGAAAATTATAAATTATAAAGTGCTTGATAATGTGTACAATAGATGGTTAGGATATGTGATCAATGAAAATCATCACTTATAAAAGAAACACACCCACCAGTATCTAATTGTATTTTTTTGAAATAACTTGTTTTCTATAAAAAAGAAATTTTTATATATATATATATTACCTACTTCTGGGGCTTATATATATATATACATGTCCCAAAATGCCTAGCGTAAGTGGGTGGACACGGGCCAAAATGAAGGTGTGGCATAAAATATTTGTTTGTCCCTTTAAAAACTGTGAGTTACCTGCACTGAACTGACCGTGACCAAGGGAGCGGACGCTTCCGAAACGCGTCGGTTGTTTTTTGTTTGACCCCCCATGGATCTGTAAAAATAAACATCACGAGTAACAAATCAAGCGATTGAAAGTCCGTTTTGTTCTGCGACTCCATCCTTCCCCGGGATCGGGGAAACCCTGTTGAATTGTCAGCGGTTGGCTCAACCGCAGGAGAAACGCGATCAGCAAAAAGCAGCGCCTTACGAGGGGAAAGGGAGCCAAGCGGAGGATATATATATATATATATATATATATATATATATATATATATATATATATATATATATATATATATATAATATATATATATATATATATATATATATATATATATATATATATACATATATATACATATATATATATATATATACACATATATATATATATACATATATATATACATATTTATATATATATATATATATATACACACATATATATATATATATACATATAGTAGGTAGTTATAGTTAGGATTTTTTTCAATGCAAAATCTCAAAATTCTATTGTGAATAACTTTGGCACCGGTTGATGAATCTGCCTGAAAATTTCCTCAAATTTGCCTCGCGGAGCTTCGGTCCTTCCTTGAAAGTTTGGGGGGGGATTCGTGAAGTGGGGGCCGAGATAAAAGGGGGCCCCAAAATGTGTTTTCCCCATGTTAATTTCCATAGGGCGGTCGAACTCACTTTTAGCCTGAACGGCTGAATGGATTTCCACCAAACTTGGCAAAATTGTAGGGACTGGTAGCCCGATGTGCCTTTGCTATGTCTCAAGATATGTTCTCCAGTGGTTTTTGAGTAATTTAGGTTCAAAAAAATATATATATCTATGGCAGCGCCCCAATACGCGCACCGGGGAGCGCACTGGGCGCGCTACGCGACTTGCGTGCGGAAAGCTGATTGGCTCTCGGGTGTCTGTAAACATTCCAAACAGTCCGGAGCGTCCGCCATCTTGTGTCTCGGTAGGATCGAGACACAAGAGGTGGCAAAAACAAAGGGGGAATTGACCATGTGGGGGCAGAGTAGACCCCCCCCTGACCCCCTAGGTTTGATGTGGGGGCCATAAAAGGGCCCCGCGAAAATCGGGAATTTTTTTTAAAAAAGTAGCTGTTTTAAAAAAAAAATCTTTTTTTAAAAATTTTTTTATTTAAGTACCTACATGTAGGTACCAATGCAGAGACTTAAATTTTATGTACACCATCTCCTCTGTAGATATCTTGCATGTTAGTATAGAAGTTATTGTGGTATATGGAATCCATAACATAGTCTGTCAGGAAAGCAGAAACAGATCCTTTAAGCACTCCCTGAGAAGTCCTAGGGGATCATGGGTAGTCTATCCTGCTCCCTTATGATAAAAAAGAGATGTAAAATACACATAGAAGATAATATAGTGGGAGAAAGGTAGTAACTATGAGTAAACTTACTATGTAACACAAAAAAGTTGCACAGTATACTATAAGTCTCATTTTATAATATAATCATTTTGGTACTACTTCATGAATTACATATAAAAATGAATATTGTCTCAAACAATTTAAAATTATTAAATATAAATTTATTCTTCTGATTCTTTTTCATAATTTAATAAGACTTGTAACATAATATTGTCCGGTATTTCCTCATAATTATAAGTACATAATTCCATTTGTTCCAAACATTCTATTAACTGTTGGTCCAAAGAGTCATCCATGAAATCAACTTCATCTTTTTGCTCTTCTGGATTTTCCATCTTTACTTCGATAGAAGTAACATTTGATTGTTTTTCTCCTTCCATTTTCTTTCTGAAAATTGCATATAAAATAACTATATCAGTAGAGTAAGGGTACTGTTGGGTTTAAGTTCAGACAGGTACTTTTGAGTTTTTAACAGTGAAGTAATTTTTGGGCAGTGTATGGTTTCAGTCAGGAAGTAGAACTATTAAAAAGTGCATCTGATGAAGCCTAAGTAAATTCATAATTTTACCAGAGAAGCCTAACTCAATCCATAATTATAACAGAGAAGCCTATCTCACGCCGATTGTGCGCCGAAGGCGCGCCAAAGGTAAGCCCGTCTGCGCCCGTCCGCGACCGGATCGCGACCAGCGCCAGGACCCCTGGCCCCCGAAGACCCCGACCGACCCGCCTGACGTACTCCGCCGCCACCCTCATCGCTCTCAACTCCGGCCGACTCCCAGAATGCCATCAAGCCACACCACGACACACCCACGGACCTTTCAGCTGCCACACCTGCAAGTTCTCCTGCACCCGGACCTGCCTCGCACCAGCACCCGCCAAGTCGAACTCCAGCAGCACCCACCTCAAGTGCATCCTGCTCAACACCCGCTCCGTCCACAGACACGCCATCGAACTCTGGAACCTCCTAGACGCCACAGCCCCTGACGTCGCCTTCCTCACGGAGACCTGGATGAACGCCTCTTCAGCCCCCGACAACCAGATGGGAGGAGGCATCGCCATCATCCACAGGAACACCATCCGTCTCACGACCAGCACCGACAACACCCTGACCAGCGCCGAACACCTGCATTTCCAGATCCACACCAACCCGAACACCACCCTCAGAGGCACCCTGATCTACCGTCCCCCTGGACCACGCACGCAATTCAGCGAGGACATCGCCGACTTCGTCAGCCCGCATGCCCTCCCCTCCGCTGACTACATCCTCCTGGGGGACCTGAACTTCCACCTGGAGAACAACAACGACCACAACACCAGCACCCTGCTCGACAACCTCGCCAACCTGGGACTCAAGCAACTGGTGTCCACCCCCACCCACCTCGCCGGACACACACTCGACGCCGTCTTCACATCCAGCACAGACATCGACTTCAGCCACGCCACAGAGCTTCAATGGACGGACCACAGCTGCGTTCACTTCACCTTCAAGAGAACGACGACCCACCACCACCAGCAACAGGCCGCCCGCAGAAGCTGGAACAAGATCACAGCAGACCAGCTCGTCACCTCCCTGAGCCAACACCCTCCTGCCAGCTCAGCAAACCCCAGCCAGGCCGCCGATAACATCACTAAGTGGATCAGCAACTGCGCGGACGAACTCGCCCCGCTGAGGACCCCGCCCAGCAGACCCGGCAGCAAGAAGGCCCCATGGTTCACCGACGAACTCAAGAGCTCCAAGAAGAACTGCCGAGCCCTCGAGAAAGTCTGGAAAAGGGACCCGACACCGGACAACATGACCTCCTACAAACTGGCCACCCGGAAACACCACCAGCTGATCCGAGCCGCCAAGAAAACAGCATTCAAGGACCGGTTGGACAACAACGCACACAACAGCAAGGAACTCTTCAACATCGTGAAAGAGCTCTCCAACCCCAGCGCAGGAAACAACGACATCACCCCATCGCAAGACCTCTGCAACTCCCTCGCCTCATACTTCCACAACAAGATCACGGACATACACAGCAGTTTCAACAACCAACCAACGCACACCACGACCGACCAGCCACCCCCCCCCACCACCACCCTCCACGCCTGGACCCCGATCAGCACAGAAGACACCATCCGCACGATGAACTCCATCCACTCCGGATCACCAACCGACCCCTGCCCTCACCACGTCTTCAACAAGGCCGACGCTGTCATCGCACCCCACCTGCGAGACATCATCAACACATCCTTCGACACCGCCATCTTCCCCGAAAGCTGGAAACACGCCGAACTCAGCGCTCTACTCAAGAAACCAACAGCAGACCCCGCCGACCTCAAGAACTACCGCCCCATCTCGCTTCTCCAGTTTCCAACAAAGTCATCGAGAAGACCGTCAACAAGCAGATGGCCGCCTTCCTCGAGACGAACGGATCCCTCGACCCCTCACAGTCCGGCTTCAGAGCCAAACACAGCACCGAGACCGCCCTCATCGCCGCCACCGATGACATCCGAGCCCTGATGGACAATGGAGAAACAGCGGCCCTCATCCTCCTAGACCTCTCCGCGGCATTCGACACGGTCTGCCACCGCACCCTAATACGGCGCCTCAGCAACATCGGAATTCAGGACAAGGCGCTGGAATGGATCATCTCCTTCCTCGACGGAAGAACACAGCGAGTCCGCCTACCACCGTACAAATCAGAGGCATCCGAAGTCATCTGCGGCGTCCCCCAAGGATCATCACTGAGCCCCACCCTCTTCAACGTCTACATGAGCCCCCTCGCGGCCATCGTACGCAAACACCACCTCAGCATCATCTCCTACGCCGACGACACCCAGCTGATCCTCTCCCTGACCAACAACCCCGCCGCCGCCAGAGCCAACCTGCACGAAGGGATGAAAGAGGTAGCCGAGTGGATGACGACCAGCCGCCTGAAACTGAACTCGGACAAGACGGAGGTCCTCATCCTGGGCTCTTCACCCTCCGCCTGGGAAGACTCCTGGTGGCCTCCCGCCCTGGGCACCGCACCCAAACCGACAGACCATGCACGAAACCTGGGCTTCGTCCTGGACTCCTCCCTCTCCATGACCAGGCAAGTCAACAGCGTCTCCTCGGCGTGCTTCAACATCCTACGCATGCTACGGAAGATCTTCTGGTGGATCCCCACAGAGACCAGGAAGACCGTCACCCAGGCCCTCGTCACCAGCCGACTGGACTACGGCAACGCCCTCTACGCCGGGACCACCGCCAAGCTCCAGAAGAGACTCCAGCGGATCCAAAACGCCTCGGCCAGACTCGTCCTCGACATCCCACGATCCAGCCACATCTCCGGTCATCTGAGAGACCTTCACTGGCTCCCCATCAACAAGAGAATCACCTTCCGCCTCCTCACCCACGCACACAAAGCCCTACACGACCAAGGCCCGAGCTACCTCAACAGCCGAGTCAACTTCTACGCTCCCAAACGCCACCTCCGATCAGCCAACCACGCCCTCGCCGCCGTCCCCCGCATCCGAAGAGCGACTACAGGAGGAAGGTCCTTCTCCTACCTGGCCGCCAAGACCTGGAACTCCCTCCCGTCCGACCTGCGCCTGACCCAAGACCACCTCTCCTTCAGGAAGAAGCTGAAGACCTGGCTGTTCGAGCAGTAGCGGCACCCCCCCTCCCCAGCGCCTTGAGACCCTACGGGTATGTAGCGCGCTTTATAAGTGTCACTGATTGATTGATTGATTGATTGATGAGTGATGTCACTGACCATGTCATGAGTGATGTAATATGTGACGTCATCAACAGTGCATTGCAGGCGCGCAAGTTATAGTGAGTCCAACTAACTATAACGTGGGAATTTCAATGGTTTTATGTCAGTAAAATTTCCAGCTAACTATAACTGGTGTGAAACCTCTGGTTTTTTCAGTGAATTTAATAGTTTTTTTAAATGCTAATTCCTAACTATAACTGGTCTGAAACCTATGGTTTTTTCAGTGAATTTCATAGGTTTTTCAAATGCTAATTCCTAACTATAACTGGTGTGAAACCTATGTTTTTTTCAGTGAATTTCAAAGGTTTTTTAATAGCAAATTTCTATAGCTATGTAATGTAATTTTTTTTAAATGAATCCCATATTGTATATTTATGTAATACTATTTTTTTTATGTATATTGTTCATAATTTTTTGTTTTTGTTTTTTTGTCTTGGAGCGCTCCCGGTGCGCATACCGGTAAGCGGATCGGTAAGCGCAGTATTCCGGCGCACGCCGGTACGCTCCCCGGTGCGCGTACCGGGCGCTTCCCCCGCGAAATTTAAAACAATTTTTTTTTGGGCACATATACCCCTCCTAAACTCCCCTCAGAAAACCTAGAGGGTCAGGGAGTGTCTACTGTGCTCCCTTTTACCCATTCCCAACGTTGTTTATCCTCCATCTTGTGTCTCAATTCGACCGAAACACAAAATGGCGGACTCCCGTAACGCTACCGGTGCGCGTACCGGGGCGCGCACCGGTAAGCGCTCCCAAAAAAAATGTGGGAAATGAAATTACATAAAAACCACTGGACAGACTTTCACCAAATATAGAATAGACCCTACTACATACCAGTCCCTACCATTATCCCACATTTGATGGTATTCCATTGAGCCATTTGGGCTGTAGCCCTGTCTAAATATCCGGAGGTAAATTACATGACAAAAACACATATGAAAGTGTTAGAATTTTCAACCAATTAAAATGTTACTTACATTTTGTACTTTTTTTCCTGACATTTGATTGGTTATGTACATGAATATAAATGAAAAATGAGAGGGAAACACTGCCATTTTGACTACAACTACCTGAGATACATCTTTAAAGGATTTTCTCATTTATCTTCATCACCTTTCTATAAGGTAAGTTATAAATTTGTAAGGGGCAATTTATGTTCATTTGTAAAAACGTTTTCTGACAGTTATTAACTGTCCCTCTGTTATAATTACAGATTGAGATAGGCTTCTCTGTTATAGTTATAGATTGAATTAGGCTTCTCTGGTATAATTATGAATTTTCTTAGGCTACTTCACATTTCTACTTCCTACCTCATACCATACACTGCCCAAAGATAACTTCACTGTTAAAACTCACAAGTACCTGTCTGAACTTAAATCCAACAGTGCCCTATCTCTACTGATATATTTATTTTTTATGCAATTTACAGCAGGAAAATGGAAGGAGAACAAAACAAATTTAATATTTCATTCGAAATTGATCTGGAAAACAATCCAAAGGAAGAGATTGATGAATTAAACTTTTTGGATCAGTCTCTGGACCAAGAATTACTTAATTGTGTGGAAGAAATGGAATCATCGAATCCAAATGAGGACATACCTGACGATATAATGTTGGAAATTCTTTTAGATTTTGAAAAATCACAGCAATACATTTTTATTTAAAAATTAAAAATTGTTCCAGACATTATTCTTTTTTATATGTAAATTATGAAATAGTACCAAAATAAATATAATATAAAGTGAGACTTATAGTATACTGTGCAACTTTTTTGTGTTACATAGTACTTTTGCTCATAGTTACTTCCTTTCTCCCACTATATTATCTCCAATGTGTATTTAACATCTCTTTATCATCTCCTGCCTCCATGTTGTTTCTGCTTTCCTGACAGACTATACTATAGATTCCATATACCAGAATAACTTCTGTAACAACATGCAAATTATCTACAGAGGAGTATCTACAGAGGAGACGGTGTACAACACAACAACTCTATGCAGAGCTACCCTACCTCTAAGCACTTTAAATAATTATTTTACTATTTCACTGGGTTTTCCCCTAGTACGCTCCCCGGTGCGCTCCCCGGTGCGCGTACCGGGCGCTCCCCCCCCGAAAATCGAAAAAAATATATATTTTTTTGCCCCGCGGGGCCCTTTTATGGCCCCCACATCAAACCTAGGGGGTCAGGGGGGGTCTACCCTGCCCCCTTTTGCTCATTTCCCCCTTAGTTTTTGCCACCTCTTGTGTCTCAATCCTACCGAGACACAAGATGGCGGCCACCCCGAACTGTTTCGAATGTTTACAGACACCCGAGAACCAATCAGCTTTTCGTGCGCAAGTCGCGTGGCGCGACCGGTGCGCTCCCCGGTGCGCGTACCGGGGCGCTGCCATAGATATATATATATTTTTTTAACCTAAATTACTCAAAAACCACTGGAGCACATATCTTGAGACATAGCAAAGGCACATCGGGCTACCATTCCCTACAATTTTGCCAAGTTTGGTGAAAAACCATTCAGTCGTTCGGGCTAAAAGTGAGGTCGACCGCCCTATGGAAATTAACATGGGAAAAGACGTTTTGGGACACCCCTTTTATCTCGGCCCCCGCTTCACGAATCCCCCCCAAACTTTCAAGGAAGGACCGGAGCGCCGCGAGGCAAATTTGAGGAAATTTTCAGGCAGATTCGTCAAGCGGCGCCAAGGTTATTCACAATAGAATTTTGAGATTTTGCATTGAAAAAAATCCTAAGTATAACTACCTACTGGCGACCGCCAGTAGGTAATATATATATATATATATATACACATACATATATATAAATGCATATGCATATATATATGTGTATATATGTGCTCGTAGAGAGAGGTAGAGAGGTGGAGGTGTAGAGGTGGAGAGGTAGAGGTAGAGACGTAGCGGTAGAGAGGTAGAGACTAGTAGAGAGAGAAGTATTGAGAGGTAGAGAGGTAGAGAGTAGAGAGTGAGTAATAGAGAGTAGAGAGTGAGTAGTAGAGAGTAGTAGAGAGCAGTAGCGAGAGTAGCAGACAGTGAGTAGTAGAGAGTAGTAGAGTGAATAGTAGAGTGAGTAGTAGAGTAGTAGAGAGTGAGTATTAGAAAGTGAGTAGTAGAGAGTGAGTAGTAGAGAGTAGTAGAGAGTGAGAAGTAGAGAGTGAGTAGTAGAGAGTAGTAGAGAGTGAGTAGTAAAGAGTGAGTAGTAGAGAGAGAGTAGTAGAGAGTGAGTAGTAGAGAGTAGTGGAGTAGGAGAGAGTAAGTAGTAGAGAGTAGTGGAGAATATTCCAAAGTTTGGCACAGCACCACTTGCACAATAAGTCCAATCAAATCATATCACTTAGAGTCCTTATTGAAGCACTGAATCTTGGTGTATATTCAAATCCTTTTATTTTCCTTAAGTTTATGTACCACAGCCAGCCGAAACGTTTCGTTCTGTACAACAGAACTTCTTCAGGGCGTTCTTATTTCCTTCAAGTTATGTCGGTATCCTGTCACATAACTAGATATTTCTTCCAAATGTTAGACGAGATGTAAGTACATTCTTATTCAAAGTGACTAGGTATTAATTTTACCCACACAATTTGGGCAGACTTGAGTAATTTATAGCATCCTCAAAGTCATTCTTTCAAAAATTCCAAAGTATAGGACATGATAATCAAAATCCAAATGTTTCTCAAGAAAAGTCATTTTCAATCGTTCGGAATATCGGTGTTTGGGCAGATATGACCCAGGGACCCCCAGTATGCAAGGGGAATTAGTCCCCCCCTCTACAAACGTGCCAGTGGCCTGCGTTGCAGAGAGGTGTAAAAAGGGGCATAGCCTCATTACACCTCTGTGCAATGCAGCCCCCTGGCGCATACTGGAGGTTCCAGGTGGGCTAGTTGGCCCCCAGGGACCCCTAGTATGCAAGGGGAATTAGTTCCCCCTCTTCAAACATGCACGGGGGCTGCGTTGCAGAGAGATGTAAAAAAGGGCGTGGCCTCATTACACCTCTCTGCAATGCAGCCCCCTGGCGCATACTGGAGGCTCCTGGTGGGCTAGTTGACCCCCAGGGACCCCCAGTATGCAAGGGGAATTAGTTCCCCCTCTGCAAACGCGGCAGGGGGCTGCTTTGCAGAGAGGTGTAACAAGGTGCATAGCCTCATTACACCTCTGCAATGTAGCTCCCTGGCACATACTGGAGGTTCCAGGTGGGCTAGTTGGCCCCCAGTATGCAAGGGGAATTAGTTCCCCCTCTTCAAACATGCACGGGGGCTGCGTTGCAGAGAGGTGTAAAAAGGGGCGTGGCTTCATTACACCTCTCTGCAATGCAGTCCCCTGGCGCATACTGGAGATTCCTGGTGGGCTTTCAGGTCTTATATAGTTAGGAATTAGCATTAAAAAAAACTTTGAAATTCACTGAAAAAAACATAGGTTTCAGGCCTTATATAGGTAGGAATTAGCATTTAAAAAACCTTGCAAATTCACTGCAAAAACCATAGGTTTCAGGCGCTATATAGTTAGGAATTAGCATTTAAAAAACCTAACTATATAAGGCCTGAAACCTATTGTTTTTTCAGTGAATTTCAAAGGTTTTTTAAATTCTAATTCCTAACTATATAAGGCCTGAAACCTTTGGTTTTTTCAGTGAATATATATATATATACATATATATATACATATCTATATATATATATATATATATATATATATATATATATATATACCAATCCCCTCCAAGTTCTGAAGGAAGCCAGGACGCTCAGAGTTCGTTGCAGAATGTTTTAATGGCAGTAGAATAAGGTGCGACGCGTTTCGCCGATAAGGCTTGCTCACGCTCGTCAACAACACATAGTCAGCCATTTTTAAATGCTGAAAAACACACCCCCAGTGTACTACAGTGTACTCAGACGTTAACACAAAGTCGCCATCTTATAATATATAAAATACATTGAAAGATATATCCTACAGTGTAATTCATACAAAACAAAGCATCGTATGCGTAAGGGGTTAAACATAAATCTTGCATAGTGTATGCTCAGTAAATCTCAGCCAATGATAAGATATTGGGTTACAATCCCCTCATGCGCTAGTAAAACCACATAGTCCAGTACAGATTGTTATTGAGTATCCTTCAATCATTATAAGCTAATATACTAAAGATCTTGTGATAGCGAGAGGTCGCGATCACGTGGTTTACTTGGAAACAATATCCCCGCGCTCATTGGCTGCTGTGAATGTGTCTAAAGTAAAACCCCATGCGATTGGATATCGTCGCTAGGCAACGAGGGAAACAACAGTTTGTCACGATAAGGACATGTAGCAGTTATATAGCAACTCAAGCATTGCCCAAGTGGGCAAATGAATAATAGTGTCAGATTACAACATTTATAATATATACAATGATGTTACGATTATAGAGTCCAGATGCGCCGTGAGTGATCATTGATCGCGCCATTTCAGTGACAGTTCAAGGTCCTTGCCCAAGTGGGCATTTATGTTGTATTTCCACAAATTGTTCCAAATGAAATAGTATCCAAATCCAATCAACTCATGATATTACGCAATGCCACATAACGTCTGTGAAAGAAAAGGTTTCATGTGTAAGTGAGTGAAATTAAAATAAAAAGATTTAAAATACAGACAGCATATATACAGTACAGTTCATTGTAATGTGTGTATCACTCTTCATGTAAATGTATGGCCAGTTCCTCACTGGTATTCAATCCTACAGGGGCCAGACATTGAAAATCTATAATGTATCTGGATTCGAGTTTTCTCATGGAGAGCTCACAGTTACCACCCCGTACCCCCAGATCCACACAATCAATCACCACCATGCGTAACTTAGTATCATCCTGCATGTGGTGGTCAAAAAAGTGCCTGGCGACGGGATATTGCTTGGTATGATTCCTAATCGCTCTCAGATGTTCTAACACCCTCTTTTTGGCTTCATGTTTGGTACTGCCCACATACCACTTGTTACATGGGCAGATTAACAGATAAATACTGTAGGGGGTGTTGCAGGATAAGCTCTTTTTAATGGTAAATACCCTCGATGTACCCGGTATGATGAGAGATTTACAATTGGTACTGAACCTGCAGGCCTTACATCTCCTACAGCATGTGAATCCATTGGATGTGGCTTGGGTGGGGGGATTGGTGTCTGTCACATAATTGCTACCGAGCTCATCACGTAATGATCTGCTCTTTCTAAATGTTATCTGGGGGTTATCACCTAGATATTTTTTGAGGTGATCATCCGTATTTAAGACATGCCAGTGTTTCTTAAGTACTTGTCTGACATCATGGGATTGGCCAGAAAAGGTAGTGATGAATCTGATGGTTTCAGTTTGTTCTTGAGGTGGTTTAGGAACTAACAGTTCCTCACGGGATTTGCTGCTACTACGTTCTATGGCTTTGGCAATAATTTTATTGCCATAACCTCTTTGTCTGAACCTTTGGCACATGATTGTTTCTTCAGCTTTGTAACTCTCTTGTGTGCTACAGTTTCTCCTGGCACGCAAAAGTTCTCCATAGGGGATACTGTACACGAGGCTTTTGGGATGGCAACTGGATGCTTTCAGAAGGCTGTTCCCTGCTGTACTTTTTCTAAACAGTTTAGTGGTCAGGGTATTGTCGATCACTTCTACTTCTACATCCAAAAACTCCATCTTCTTCTTACTGATGTGTTCAGTCAGAGTTAGATTGAGTGTATTGATATTAAGTTTGTCAACAAAATGTTTCGCCGACTTCTCGAAACATTTTGTTGACAAACTTAATATCAACAATATAAAGATCGACAATACCCTGACCACTAAACTGTTTAGAAAAAGTACAGCAGGGAACAGCCTTCTGAAAGCATCCAGTTGCCATCCCAAAAGCCTCGTGTACAGTATCCCCTATGGAGAACTTTTGCGTGCCAGGAGAAACTGTAGCACACAAGAGAGTTACAAAGCTGAAGAAACAATCATGTGCCAAAGGTTCAGACAAAGAGGTTATGGCAATAAAATTATTGCCAAAGCCATAGAACGTAGTAGCAGCAAATCCCGTGAGGAACTGTTAGTTCCTAAACCACCTCAAGAACAAACTGAAACCATCAGATTCATCACTACCTTTTCTGGCCAATCCCATGATGTCAGACAAGTACTTAAGAAACACTGGCATGTCTTAAATACGGATGATCACCTCAAAAAATATCTAGGTGATAACCCCCAGATAACATTTAGAAAGGGCAGATCATTACGTGATGAGCTCGGTAGCAATTATGTGACAGACACCAATCCCCCCACCCAAGCCACATCCAATGGATTCACATGCTGTAGGAGATGTAAGGCCTGCAAGTTCAGTACCAATTGTAAATCTCTCATCATACCGGGTACATCGAGGGTATTTACCATTAAAAAGAGCTTATCCTGCAACACCCCCTACAGTATTTATCTGTTAATCTGCCCATGTAACAAGTGGTATGTGGGCAGTACCAAACATGAAGCCAAAAAGAGGGTGTTAGAACATCTGAGAGCGATTAGGAATCATACCAAGCAATATCCCGTCGCCAGGCACTTTTTTGACCACCACATGCAGGATGATACTAAGTTACGCATGGTGGTGATTGATTGTGTGGATCTGGGGGTACGGGGTGGTAACTGTGAGCTCTCCATGAGAAAACTCGAATCCAGATACATTATAGATTTTCAATGTCTGGCCCCTGTAGGATTGAATACCAGTGAGGAACTGGCCATACATTTACATGAAGAATGAACTGTACTGTATATATGCTGTCTGTATTTTAAATCTTTTTATTTTAATTTCACTCACTTACACATGAAACCTTTTCTTTCACAGACGTTATGTGGCATTGCGTAATATCATGAGTTGATTGGATTTGGATACTATTTCATTTGGAACAATTTGTGGAAATACAACATAAATGCCCACTTGGGCAAGGACCTTGAACTGTCACTGAAATGGCGCGATCAATGATCACTCACGGCGCATCTGGACTCTATAATCGTAACATCATTGTATATATTATAAATGTTGTAATCTGACACTATTATTCATTTGCCCACTTGGGCAATGCTTGAGTTGCTATATAACTGCTACATGTCCTTATCGTGACAAACTGTTGTTTCCCTCGTTGCCTAGCGACGATATCCAATCGCATGGGGTTTTACTTTAGACACATTCACAGCAGCCAATGAGCGCGGGGATATTGTTTCCAAGTAAACCACGTGATCGCGACCTCTCGCTATCACAAGATCTTTAGTATATTAGCTTATAATGATTGAAGGATACTCAATAACAATCTGTACTGGACTATGTGGTTTTACTAGCGCATGAGGGGATTGTAACCCAATATCTTATCATTGGCTGAGATTTACTGAGCATACACTATGCAAGATTTATGTTTAACCCCTTACGCATACGATGCTTTGTTTTGTATGAATTACACTGTAGGATATATCTTTCAATGTATTTTATATATTATAAGATGGCGACTTTGTGTTAACGTCTGAGTACACTGTAGTACACTGGGGGTGTGTTTTTCAGCATTTAAAAATGGCTGACTATGTGTTGTTGACGAGCGTGAGCAAGCCTTATCGGCGAAACGCGTCGCACCTTATTCTACTGCCATTAAAACATTCTGCAACGAACTCTGAGCATCCTGGCTTCCTTCAGAACTTGGAGGGGATTGGTATATATTTGAGGCCTGTCGGTGGCCTAACCAGGACCGCGCCGAGACAACCCCAAGCATCTACCGGCACTGGAGGAGAGATATATATATATATATATATATCTATATATATATATCTATATATATATATATATATATATATATATAGATATATATATATATATATATATATATATATATATATATATCGCCAGTAGGTATATATAGTTAGGACCTAGTTACCATAGGAAATTCTGAACATTATATTGGGAATAACTTTGGCGCAGATTGAGGGATCTGCCTGTAGTTTTCCTTAAATTTGCCTCGCTGCGCTCCGCTCCTTCCCTGAAAGTTTCGGAGGGATTTGTCAAGTGGGGGCCGAAAGGGCGGTCCCAAAACGTGTTTTCCCCATGTTAATTTCCATAGGGACCTTTAGACACGGCTACAGCCCGGGCGGCTGAATGGAATTACACCAAACTTGGCAAAATGGTAGAGCCTGGTATGCACATGTGCCTTTGCTATGTTTGGTAAAAGTCCCTCCAGTAGTTATTGAGAAAATTGAATTTGAAATTTTTCAAATGGCATTTTCTATGGGACCTTTAGACACGGCTACAGCCCGAACGTCTGAAGGGAATTACACCAAACTTGGCAAAATGGTAGGGACAGGTATGCAGTAGTGCCTTTTCTATATTTGGTGAAAATCCCTCCAGTAGTTGTTGAGAAAATTGAATTTGAGCAAATTATATATCTTTATGCGCTCACCCTACGCGCACCGTACGCGTACGGTACGCGTACGTGCACGTACCCTTACGTGCGCCAGTTTCTTATTGGCTGGCAGTCGACTGTCAACATTCCAAACTGTCCAAACCAGGAAGTGTTGGCCCCCAGCTCTTTTTTCAGGAGAACTGGGGCACAAGAGAGCCCAAAACAAGAGTGGAAAACACGAAAAGGGGTCAGGGTAGAGACCCCCCAACCCTCTAGCCCTTCTCAGGGGTCCCAGAAGGACCCCCAAGGGCAACAAAATAAATATATATATTCAACAAAATCGAGGGGTAGGCACACCGTACGCGTACGGTACGCGTACCGTGCGCGTACGCCGTGATTTAAAAAAAAAAATACATTTTGCACTTGGTGGTCCTTCTGGGACCCCCCTGAGAAGGGCTTGTTTTGTGCTCTCTTGTGCCTCACTTCTCATGAGAAACAAGATGGCTGCTCAGGTGGTCCCAGAAGGATAATAACATATATTAACGTTATCCGCTAATAGAATTAGCATTTACAAAACATTTGAAATTTATTGAAAAAAAATATAGGTTTCACGCCTGATATAGTTAGGAATTAGCATTTAAAAACCTTGCAAATTCACTTAAAAAAACCATAGGTTTCAGGCCTTATATAGTTAGTAATTAGCATTTTACAAACCTTGCAAATTCACTTATAAAACCATAGGTTTCAGGGCTTATATAGTTAGGAATTAGCATTTAAAAACCATTGAAATTGCTCCTATATAGTTAGCTGTACTAACTATATTTCGCGCACCCGCAATCCACTGCTGATGATGTCACATATTACATCATTCATTGCATGGTCAGTGACATCACTGATGACATCACTGATGACATCTCAAATGACATCACTGATGTCATTAAAGCTATGTAAAGCTAATACGCACTCAGAGGCAGGTTTGAAGAAAATTAATCTTTTTTCCCATTTACGCTACGCGTTTCAACACAATCCTGTGTCTTGTTCACACGAAATGCTTCGACATTTCCGGCATACTTAAGTAAACCAAACAACATAAGCAAAGGGTGGCTGTATGTTTTAGGTCACATGATCAAGTGCACTACTAGATCCGCCATTACTCACTGGTAAAGGAGAATGTTAAACTTAGTTTGAAAACATCCTGCAATACATATCTAAATTAATAAATAGAGTATGTATGTGTGTTTTTCAAAGATGTAATCGTCTATCTGCATATATACAGGCATGTTTATAAACATATTGTTATGTTCCTGCAAAAACCGTCTTTTCTACAAACAGTGTTCTGACAAAGTATAGTACTTATGCAACTTGGATTCTGATATCCAGCATCGCTTTTACTCGTTTTGCCTATTTCTCTATTTCTACGCGGAATAGCAGACAAGAACAAACACAAGTAATTCACGTTCCACATGAATTACTTGTGTTTGTTCTTGTCTGCTTATAAACATGCCTGTATATATATATATAATTTTCTTCAAACCTGCCTCTGAGTCCGTATTAGCTTTACCAGCAACTTGGAAATTGTGGATATTTGAAAACGGCATTGGGTTCGCCGCGTGAATACGCCAACTGACCATGGGAGGAATGATCTCGGAAGGTCTCTAACTATTTGGATATATAATCTTTGTTACTTTTGTGCTAAATAAATCCGTCCTGGATTTAACCCCCTGTGAGTGCAGTCATCTTTTCTTGAAATTCAATATATATATATATATATATATATATATATATATATATATATATATATATATATATATATATATATATATATATATATATATATATATATATATATATATATATATATATATATATATATATATATATATATATATATATTATTAGAACAACAAAGTCAGTAAAGTACGCTCTCAGGGCACGAACCAGGCAGACACCGGTATATTCGTAGTGCTGTTTATTCCACAACGCGTTTCGCCGTGAAGGCGGCTTGATCACGTGGAAAACATGTTTGAAAGACATTGGTTATATCTATTTGCATCATAGACATGAAAACAGGACTCGTCAACATTATTCAGTAAATTGATTTAAACCTTGTACTGATCACTGTAAATCAAGCGTAGAATAATGGAATACATATGGTCATGTGAATACACTGTGTGTGTAAAATATAACACAAAACCACTTCATAAAATCAATAAATCAGTTGGAGTCCCTGAAATGGTAAAACATCACATACACTCTCATCTTTATATCTATTGTATCAGTACCCCAGATGAAACTCCCTAATTGAGCTGGTGTGCTCCCGAGAGATGCAAAACGCCATGTTTGCCCGCAATTGTAATGTGAACGGCCCTGCTAACGCGGAATGCGTAGCACATGGCGTGCAGCTTGCAATAAAAAAGAATATCACTAGTTATCCCCACATGAAGTGTCGGGAACCAGAAACATGGCAAGTGCCCAAGTTACAAACAAGTTCCGAGTGGGTAATGGAAGGGAGGCAGTGTGGGGTGTGGTACACATTGTATATGTGATCAAAAGTCCAGTATTCGCAAGTGCTCAAATAAAGTATACAGTAATTTACCGTCCTTAAACAATCTGTCTTTCAAACCATGCAAGTGCCCTTGTGATCAGGAGGTAGAGAAGGGGAGAGGTCCCGTGAAGTGAATTGCCGGTGAAGTGGGCCCCCTCTCTTGCTCCTAAGAGAACAAAACAAATAAATAAGTAAAAGTTAAAAAATAGTTGGTTACATGACTCCATTCCTGTGATGTTCAACATATGTTATGTTATGTTATGTCAAATTAACTTTTTGAGCGCACTAACACCTTTAGGTTCCTTGGCGCTATACAGAGGGAGCAGGGAGGAGAGACAGAAAATAACATAACAGAAGATAACAGCTAATTATACGCTTCAGTGAAGAGGTACGTTTTGAGGGAAGATCTAAACCTGGAGTAGGGGGAAGACAACCTAAGAGAAAGGGGTAAGGAGTTCCAAAACGACGGGGCTAAAAATGAAAACCTGAGGCCACCGTGTTTCTTCCGCTTGAATCTAGGGACTGATAGCAGAGCCATTTGAGATGACCGAAGGGTACGGGGGGAACATACGGGTGAAGCAAGGAAGAAATGAAAAGGGGGCTGTGGCCTGTGAGGGATTTGGAAATGATGCAACCAAGCTTAAATTTGCAGCGGGCAGATACCGGAAGCCAGTGGAGACTTTTTAGAAGGGGTCGAACATGTTGATCTCTGGGTTGATGGTAAATCAGGAGAGCAGCCTGATTTTGGATCAACTGGAGTCTCCTAAGTTGGTATGCAGGAATGCCTACGTATAATGCATTTGCGTAGTCAAGCCTAGACATGACTAACGCAAGCAGGGCCAGAGTAAGGGCATCGGTGGTAAGTAGGCGAGAGATTTTGCGTATTTTCCTGAGTTGGAAGTGGCTTGAGGAAACTACAGCGCTTATCTGGGGCGTCATAGAAAGGTCGCTGCTTATGACTACTCCCAGGCTTTTTGCTGAGTTGCCGGGACAGGGGGGGCTGCCAAGACTGGCAGGCCAAAAGGAAGAATGCCAGGGATTGGAGGGTCCCCCGACAAGAACCAGCTCGGTCTTGTCGGGGTTGAGTTTCAGGTGGTTTGTGCCCATCCAATCGCTGATGAAGCAGAGGGTGTTTTGAAAGGTGGTGATGGATTCATCCCCGGAGTCAATGGTGAAAACCAGTTGAATGCCATCCTCGTAGTTGAACGCGGAGACATTAAATCTGCGGAGGGAGCGGATTAACGGGGCCAGGTATAAATTAAAAAGGAGGGGGGATAAAGAAGAGCCTTGTGGGACACCGCAAGTCAGCTCGACTTGAGAAGCAGAAAACTGAGACAGCCTGACAGCTTAATGGCGTTGAGTCAGGAAAGAACGAACCCAGTCCAGGGCGGTACCCTGGATGCCAGCCTCTCTGACACGGTCGACCAAAATGTCATGGTCGACCGTGTCAAAGGCGGCCGACAGGTCCAGGAGGACCAAAGCCTGACAGGTGTTGGAGTCGGCTCCCCTGCGCAGTTCGTCCATCACAGAGAGGATGACTGCTTCTGTGGAATGCGCAGGTCTAAACCCAGCCTGCTGGGGGTCCAAAACACAAGAGTCTTCCACAAAAGAGGTGAGGGTTTGAGTGACATGTGACTCCAGGAGTTTGCTGAGGAAAGGAAGGAGGGAAATAGGGTGGTAGTTGCTCATGATGGACGGGTCAGCCGAGGGTTTTTTCAGAATGGCAACCACCTCGGCCTGTTTAAAGGATCCCGGGACCACCCCCGTAGTCAAAGAGTTGTTTAAGAGGGCTAGGGGGGGATCCGGGCAGGAAGTGAAAGCTTCCCGAAGGGCCGAGGGGGGGCAACAGTCGCTGGGAGAGCCGTAGGAAACTTTAAGCAAGAGGGGGAGAAAATTGTCTTTAGAAATGAGGGGGATCTGGGTTAGGGTGTGAGTATTGGAGTGATAGGGGACACTTGGAAGGGGAGAAACGGGTAAGGCGTGAGCAGAGAGGCTGGTTTTGATCTTGGCAATTTTGTCCACAAAGAATTGATTCAGGGAATCACACAGAGGCTGGGAGGGGAGGGGAGCAATGGTGACTCTCGCCGGGTTAGATAATTCCTTAACAATATAGAAAATGTCTTTGGACTTGTTTGTGGAGTTCAAGATCTTGTTAGAGAAGTAGCTAGACCTTTAACATAGGACTAAAGACAATCATAAGGTATGGTGGGAACGAAGATTACATTTCAAACATGGATATGCATACATGCCACATGTGAAGAAAATACATGTGAAGAAAACACAGTCTATTGATCTTTTAAATGTACGGCTAATTCTTCATCCTGGTTGAGGCCTCCTGGATCCTTACTTTGGAAGTCTATTACCAATCTCGACTCCCTCTGACGTAGTTTAAGAACCCTGTTCCCCCCCCTCGGATTCTTGGGTATGTGACGTCATCAGCAGTGCATTGCACGCGCAAGTTACAGTGAGTCCAACTAACTATAACGTGGGAATTTCAATGGTTTTATGTCAGTAAAATTTCCAGCTAACTATAACTGGTGTGAAACCTATGGTTTTTTTCAGTGAATTTAATATGTTTTTTAAATGCTAATCCCTAACTATAACTGGTGTGAAACCTATGTTTTTTTCAGTGAATTTAATAGGTTTTTTAAATGCTAATTCCTAACTATAACTGGTGTGAAACCTATGGTTTTTTCAGTGAATTTCATATGTTTTTAAAAATTTAAATTTTTTGCTATTTTTTTTTTGTGCTTTGGTGCGCTCCAGGTGCGTGCCCCGGGGAGCGCACCGGAAAGCGTAATTATATGAAGCGCCCGGGTCGCGCGCCGGGGAGCGTCCCGTAAGCGCCATTATCGCGAACGAAAACATGATCGTGACGTATCGCGTAGCCGCGTCTGCGTGAAGCGCACCCGGAAGCACTCGTGTGAATACGATCGCGCATCGTAAACTTCCGATGCGCTTACGCTACGCGACGCGGAGCACGCCCCCGGGCGCGCCCCGGGGCGCGTAGCGTAAGCGCGTCGGGTCATGTGACCTGAAAATAACACTTTTCATTGGTTCATAACAGTTTTGGTTTCATAATGATGAAGCCCCTGGTCATGTGACCTAAAAATAACACTTTTCATTGGTTCCAAACATTTTTTTTTCCTTCTGATCTGATGAAAGACCCCACCTTTTTTCCTTCTTCTGACTTTGTCCTTTGACTGAGGAAGACCTGCTTGTACCTTTCTGTACCATTTTGATCATCATAATGGCTTCAGTAGCAGCAGCAGCTGCTGCATCTGCACCACCACCACCACCACAACAACCAAGAGGACCACCAGAAGATTTCATTGGTGGTCAACAAGAGGAGGAAGAGGAGGAGGAGGAGGAAGAAGGGAGGAGAACATTTCTCCAAGAACAAAATACCCCATACCAGCCCAAACCACACATTATTTGGGAGTTTTTTTCGGTTCCACAGGGGAAGAAAAAGGTAAATGCAGCCAAGGTGACTTGCCTGATCTGTGACATGGAACTTTCTAGGGGGAACCCTAATAAAAAATATTCCTTTGGAAATCACACAATGATCCGCCACATGCAGCACAAGCATCCTATAAACTATTCTGCTGCAGAGATGAGGGAACTGGCCAGTAACCCTCCCTAATCAACAAGAACCAGCTCAAAAAGGAAGCAACCCACTGTGTCTGCACCAGAGGAAAGTTAGACGATGCCGTGCATTCAGCCCCGATTTGCAGATTTCAGAATCACATGTAAATATTGTGGTAAGACCATCTCCTACGGAGAACAGGGCGTAAAGCTCATCGTCCTTGCTGGGGACAACCACAAATGCCACAATCAACCCTAATTATTTATTTTCTTTTTTTTTCGCTCCAGTTGAGCCATTTTCAATTCCGTTTTTTCTTTTCTCCCCTTGAAAAATACAAAAACAATATAAAAGTGTTCTGAAAACCCCAAAAAAGTACAAAATGGTTCAAAAAACATTAAAAAAATATAAAACAACAAAAAGAAGAAAAAAAACAGTTCTTTTTAGAACTACCTCCAATTTAAAAAAAAGGCTAAATTTTTTAAAAACTCTAATATTCATTTTTCCTCATGGTACGCTCCCCGGTCCGCTTCCCGGAGCGCGTACCGGGCGCTCCCCCCGCGCAAATCAAAAAAAAAAAATTGGGGGGGAGCCCCGCTGATCCCTTTAATGGCCCCCACATCAAACCTAGGGGGTCAGGGGGGGTCTATCCCTGCCCCCTTATGGTAATTTCCCCCTTTTTTTTTTCCACCTCTTGTGTCTCTATCCTACCGAGAAACAAGATAGCGGCCGCTCCGCACTGTTTCGAATGTTTACAGACACCCGAGAGCCAATCAGCTTTCTGTGCGCAAGTCGCGTGGCGCACTCAGAGCGCTCCCCGGAGCGCGTACCGGGACGAGCTCATAGATATATATATTTTTTTGAACCTAAATTACTCAAAATCCACTGGAACACATATCTTGAGACATAGCAAAGGCACATCGGGCTACCAGTCCCTACAATTTTGCCAAGTTTGGTGGAAATCCATTCAGCCGTTCGGGCTAAAAGTGAGGTTGACTGCCCTATGGAAATTAACATGGGGAAAACGCATTTTGGGACCCCTCTTTTAACTCGGCCCCCGCTTGTCGCATCCCCCCCTAACTTTCAGGGAAGGACCGGAGCTTGACGAGACAGATTTGTCAACCGGCGTCAAAGTTATTCCAAATAGAATTTTGAGATTTAACATTGAAAAAAATCCTAACTATAACTACCTACTATATATATATATATATATATATATATATATATATATATATATATATATATATATATATATATATATACATATATATATATATATATTACCTACTTCTGGTGCTTCTTGAAAGTGTAGTTGTTTACCCCCTAAATCAGAAGGGAGCTTATACAGGCCTAGTTTTCTAATGTTATTATTATCCTTATATTTTATTTATTTGTGTACCCTCTTTGCAGCTCCTTAAACATTCTAACATATAATTTCTGCACAATCTTTTCTGTGTTGGACAACAGAGTGTTACCTCACTGTGTTTGCAATCATATATGATATCTTTTTCCTCTTTTCTGTATTTGAACCTGGCTTTTTTTTACCGAATTAGTCTACCTCTTATGCCAATCAGTTCTACAGTGTAGCGTCCGTTTGTTGCAGTGTTCTTAGCCTTGTTGTTCTTTTGCTGACTTACCAGTTTGTGTACATGTTCCGCCGTCCTATTTGTACAGCCTTCTGTGTATCGTTTTTATATCTGACCTTGGTTCTTTAGTGCTTGATCCAGTGTATATGTTAGGATGTTTGCAAGTTGTTTTTCTTTGAAGAAGTTTATTTAGTCACGTGGTAAGGCTGTCTACTCCTTTTGATGATATTGTGCATGGGAATCGACTCTATTGTCAGGGAGTTGCCTGACTTAATGTCATACAAACAGCATCTCACCCATCCCACTTGTTCTCAATGGGGTTTCCTTATAGACTTTGTAATCCTCCCTTGATGAGCCTTAGCGTAATTGTTACTACCCCATCAACTTCCTGCCTTCTTCTCATCTTTCTCACACCTCCTGCTGTCACACCATGAATAAGACGGAGCACATTATAATAAGTTCAGCATTAGATATGCATGATTTTTGAGAAAACAGGCCTGGAATGGACACGTGGCACAGGAATAAATATGAAAGTCACAGGAGGATTAATGGATTGGCCCACCACAGAGCTAGGATTACACCTTACACTACAATTAAAAGCGAGGAAGTACAGGCCACGTAGCATAGCAAAAAAATGTGACACAGAAAGTGAACATTTCTCTATTATTTGTGAACAAGATCTATTATGGTGAAGAAGGTGTAAATCAATGTGAATAAAGGTCTGCAATTTTTAATGTGAAATGCTCAAAAAATATAGGACTTATTCAAATATCTGGTTCTGGATGTTGAGTTATGTAAGAATCTGCAAACTGGGACATGACTGCACATCCCCCTGAAGACAACGATACGTTCAGATGTCTCCACTATCAACTTTTGATGCTACTTTATGTGCCTACCATGGCAAAATATGAAATAAGATTTGAGCAAGCTGACAACTTGTTACAAGATATAAAGTCTGTTTCTTCTAGGGTGTTTGGATTTCCAGGCCGGTAGGGTGTTCAAATATCGATTACAAAAATATAGTTGACATAAATATGGTTGTAAAAATATTGTTTACAAAAATATCGACACTCTATACCTAAACAGGTAAGTACATAAATATCTACTAAAAAATATCGTTGTAATAAATATAGATGTAAAAAATATTGACTTTTTAAATTAATTAAAATTACATTAAATAATAAATAAATATAAGTACTATTAACAAAATACATTACTTTTATTTTTTAACTATTTAAAACAAATTAACTACACTTTTTCATTATAAACTTAATAAATGTGTACATATACATATATTTAACACATTACTTTATATAACAACAATAATACATACATATAATTAAAATATAAAATATATTATTAGTTAAAAAATTTGATAGCGAAGGGGTAAAAATTACTATTCCCACTCCAAAGGGTGCAACAGTAGGGAAAGCGTTGGATAGCGTAGGGGTAAAAATTACTATTCCCACTCCAGAGGGTGCAACAGTAGGGAAAGCGTTGGATAGCGTAGGGGTAAAAATTACTATTCCCACTCCAAAGGGTGCAACAGTAGGGAAAGCGTTGGATAGCGTAGGGGTAAAAATTACTATTCCCACTCCAGAGGGTGCAACAGTAGGGAAAGCGTTGGATAGCGTAGGGGTAAAAATTACTATTCCCACTCCAGAGGGTGCAACAGTAGGGAAAGCGTTGGATAGCATAGGGGTAAAAATTACTATTCCCACTCCAGAGGGTGCAACAGTAGGGAAAGTGTTGGATAGCGTAGGGGTAAACATTACTATTCCCACTCCAGAGTGTGCAACAGTATGGAAAGCGTTGGATAGCGTAGGAGTAAAAATTACTATTCCCACTCCAGAGGGTGCAACAGTAGGGAAAGCGTTGGATAGTGTAGGGGTAAAAATTACTAAATGTATTTACTCGTTTAAAAATTAACAAATCTTTATTTTTATTTAATTAATCATTAATTATTCAATTAAAATGTAATAAATTCACTACATTTTCACTTAAAAATTCCAGTACACACACCTAAAATTAATTAAACAATTAACATAATTAATTCACATAATTATTAATCAATTACCTAATTGAAATTAATTAACTATTATTTATTACACTATTTATATTCAATTAAAACATTAATTAATCTATTATTTTATTATATTTAAATTACTTCCCACCCTACTCCCCTATAAACCCACAACCCGCTACAGAACTATTAACACTAAATTCAACATAAAACACATTATTAACTAATAAAATACTACAAGAAATACTACTTTGACAACCAATACTCATTAAAAACACTACATTACTTAAAATTATTTAAAAAACGATATTTTTGTAAACTATGTTTTTGTAAACGATATTTATCACAACTATATTAATGTTTGATATTACTTACCTGTCTGTCGATATTCTGGTCAAACTATACTTTTGACATCGATATTTCTTCTTGTAGATATTTCTGTGGCGATATTAAGGTTAGTCGATATTTTTACGACTATATTCCCGCTCTGCACCTTCCAGGCCATTATACAGATGTGTCCAACATGGGATTTATTAGTCGATCAGCGTTGAGGAGTAGATACAAAATGCATACGTATATGTACAAAATACATACTCTAGATAACCTCGGAACAATTGCACGCCCTCCTGAAGACGATACGTTCAGATGTCTCCAGTATCAACTTTCGATGCTACTTTCTGTGCTTACCAAGGTGAAATATGAAAGAAGATTTGAGGAAATTAAAAATTTGGAACAAGACATAAGGGGCTCAATTCCGATCCGGTAAAATGCGCTCCGAATCGTCGTACGGAGCAATTTTCCCCGTACGAATCGTACCCGTAAACGTCCCCGTACGTACGACGAAGTACGATTCGTACCAGGAGCCAAAGACCGTACGAGTCGTACAGGACTCCGTACGACTAAAATATCCGTACGAGTCTCACTCGGAACCCGCTGTACGTGACATCGCTACGGTTCGCGGCAGGTTTTTTACGACCCAGCAAGTACGAATCGTGTCGGGTACGCACCGTATGACCCATTTTTTTTACGGGAGCTGGAAACAGCCGTAAACGCATAGTTCGCGCTGAAACAAGTATGGAACCCCCCCCGGGGACGCCGCTTACCCCCCATGATCGCCGGGGTACGTGACGTACCCCTGCGATCATGGGGGTATGCGCCGTATACCCAGCGTACATTGGGTACGCACCGTACCCCATGTACGCTGGGTGTACGGCGCGTACCCCATGTATGCTGGGTGTACGGCGCGTATCCCCCATGATCGCAGGGGTACATCACGTACCCCGGCGATCATGGGGGGTACGCGCCGTACGGTGTGTATGTGATTGTGCGCTTTTCCGTACGAATCTCCCTTACCTGACGCGGACCGTACGGATAGCGTCCTGATCACCCAGTCTGGATCGTACTCGCCGGGTCGTACGGTGTGTTTACGAGTCATACGGAAACGGCTACGAATACGATTCGTACGGGGGATTTTTTTTACCGGATCGGAATCGGCGCCAAAGTCTGTTTCCTGTAGGGTGTTTGGATTTGCAGGCTATTAAATAAGGTAAAAAGGAATTGTAAAGTAGGAGTCCGTAGAGGGAGCCTGAGAAACGTCAGCCACATGCAAGAAAGGCTGCAGAGGCGCAAACAACACTCTCCCGACTCGGTGACGTGCTTACAAAAAATAACACAGGGCTCTTACGAGGCCCTGTAATTGGAATGAGCAAGTTGCTATTTCATGTTGCTTAGCAACTTTGAAAAAGAATTAAAGTGGCTTTGTTAAGCTTTTTATTCTACACGAATGCTAAATAAGGTAAAAAGGAATTGTAAAGTATGAGTCCGTAGAGGGAGTCTAAGAAACATCAGCCACATGCAAAGAAAGCTGCAGAAGCGCAAACTACACACTCCCGACTTGGTGACGTAGTTACAAAAAATAAGTTGGCATTTGCTGTCGCTTAACTTGGAAGAATAATTAAATTGGCTCTGTGTATGAAAGAAGATTTGAGCAAGTTGAGAACTTGGTACAAGATATAAAGTCTGTTTCCTGTAGGGTCTTTGGATTTCCAGCCCATTATACAGAGTGGGAGTCGGAGTCCAGAGTGGGAGCCTGAGAAATGGCTACCACATTCAAGGTAGGTAGCAAGTGCTCGAATTACATACTCCCGACTCTGAGTGGTAGGAATGAAACATATATGATATACGTATGTGGTCATTCAGGTTTACTGTACAACTTGATGCTGAAAATCAGTGTTCGAGTCTCGGAGTTGCATGCACATCCTGTTATTGTAGAGTAATGACATAATTTATGCGTGCCTGAAAATGCATTGTAAATATGGTGCTCATGTAAATAGCTGGTATAGTTTTGGGTTGATTTTGCGCTATAAAAATATTTTAAAAAAATTAAAAAAGAGGAATATCCCACACTGACTGTCACCAGTAAGTTGGTTGCATACACTATTTATAGCACAATGTAAAGTGGTAGGGTGGAGGAGCAGCATTTTAAAAACATAATAAATACACAGACACAGATAGATAGTTGAAGTGGGTATGGGCACGTGTATTCGACTCCATTTTATTACGTTGTTGTTGGTAACAAGTAGAATAATAATCATGATATTATATACAGATAGTTAATCATAACGGTTTATGACTTGTGTTGTACAAAGGTAGGAACATTGTATGTGAAATAATGTACAGAACATTCTATTGTAAAGGGTTCATGAGTTGTGGTGCACTGAAGTAGGTGCGGTTTGTGTGGAGCCTGTTATGATGCGTGGTTCAGGCAAAGCACACTGGTAAAAATGTGTTTTGACTATTAAATTTTGCCTTAACAAGGGCACGTGGTGATTATTTACGGTGTACTGAGTTAGTGGTATGTCTGGTGTTTATTGTGTGCTCACCCTGCGATGATGCGTGGTCTGAGTGGGCTGCACTTAAACCATTTACTGTTGCATACTGGACTATATGAACTGTAAACTAGGTCTACTGATTGCTCTCCATAACTAATTTAACAATTGCATTTCACGTAGTGCATTCTAACTTTCTCAAAATGAGTACGTATGTCTGGTGGCGATGGTGAAGGTGATGTCCCAGAATTACTTGGTATTGCCGATGGTGGAGGTACATTTTGCTGCAATTTTCTACATTCTTTGTTATCATAGTTCACAGAATGCAATGATTGAAGGAGCTTGCGCATACTAGCAGTGTAACAGCACTATTTTTTTCTCTGCTTTAAATTAATAGAGGCTGAATTTAATTCTGTCTGTAGTGTAGATGAAAAGGTACATTGAAGTTGTGAACCCTACTGTGCACAGTGTATATGGAAGCTAGTAGTCAGAACAGTTATAGTGCAATGCTTTTATTCACTTTTAACGAAATCTGAATACATACAGTATAATTGTCTCTGCATTAAATAAACCAAGGTTGAATTCCATACTGTCTATAGTGTAGATGTAAAGGTGAATTGAAGTTGTAAACCTTGCTGTCCACAGTATACATCTTAGGGTGGAGTGCATCATCAGCAATCATAGTAGGAGTGGAAGATCGAACATGTATGCTACTTGCATTTGATTATTCAAGTACATCTATAAGTGATATAAAATATATTTTTGAAGGAAGCATACTAAAGGAATTTTGTGTAGGTTTTGATAGGTGTTATACTTAGGGGCCGATTATGATCGCGGACGGACTTGCGTCTGTCCGCGATCACTGAGGAGAAGGGAACGCCTGCATGGGCTGCGGCGTTCCCTCCTGCGCGATTAGGATGTGACCGCCACCCTGGCGGTCACATCCTCTATTTTTAACATTGCGGCGGGTGCGGCTTCAAGCTGCACCCGCAGCAATGTTAAAAATGCAGGCATTGCATAGGTATGCAGAAAGAGGCAGGCACTGCGCGGTGCCTGCCGCTTTCTGCATACAAATGCAGGGGGTTACCATAGGTACCCCACATGTGCAACCCCCACCACCCCTTCACCTAGGGGGCCCCCAATGGGCCCCCCCAGTGAAGATCCATATGCTTTTCCACGGCGGAAAACCCGCCGCAGAAAAGCATATGTTGGCCGACATCCTAATATGGCTGGCGGTGTCTGGAAGACACCGCCACCATATTCGAGCTTTTCAGCCGCGGTTGTAAGCCAACCACGGCGGAAAAGCTGTGGACGGAAACCAGGACCCACCAGCCATCCTAATGTGGCGGTGGGTCTTTGGGGGTCCGCTGCAGTTTTTCCGCATCCTCCGGGCCGACGGTTGCTTCTGCCAGCCCGGAGGATGCGGAAAAAACCGCAATCGTAATAGGCCCCTTAGTTTGGTTTCCACTGAGTTAGTGGTACCTGAAACAACAAGGTTCTGTGGAGCTTGCGATGATGTGTGGTCCGGGCAGGATGTACTGATAGTAATGTTTTTTGTCTTGTGAATTCTGGCTTAGTAAGGGCAAGTAGAAATTTTGTGTAGGTTTGATTGATGTTACTTTATTTCGTACTGCACTTTATACGTAATGAATGAAGAATCAGTTAAATTCTGCCTGAATACGGCCATGTGGTGATGGCAGGAGGCAGCGGTTAGCAAGAGCCCATGACTACATGACATTGATTACAGCTGCACAATATTGTTAATTTAGTGTGTGTGAACGCAGCGATGATAAGTGATGGAAAGAGTTAGTGGCACCTGAAGCAACAAAGTTCTGTGGAGTCTGCGCTGATGCGTGGTCCAAGGAGGACGTACTGGTAGTAAAGTCTTTAAAATCAAGTTTTCTAATAAATATTGGTTGTCCATTCACAGAAGTAAGTTGAAGTATATCTCCAAAAAGTATGATATATTTTTTTCTAAATAAGTCATCTCATTCAATACGGTCATGTGGCGATGATTTCTGGTGCACTGAGTTAGTAACACCTTTGGAGCTGAGCTTTAATGTACCCTGTGATGATGCGTGGTCGAGGGGAGGCACAGTACTTGAAGTAATGTCTTTTGTCGATTGAATTCTGTATCAATTGCATTTAAAAGGGACAGTATGTCTCACTGTGACATAAAACTGTTCACTCTTCATTGCGATGATTTATGGTGCACTGAGTAAGTGGTATCTTTGGCGCTGAGCTTGTACGTTCCCTGCGATAATGAGTGGTAAAGGGGGAACCGCATTCTGACCAATGTCTTTTTTCTATTGGAAAGGGGCGACCACTCGGTCCCCCCGAACGTATGGTGGAGTACCCCGATCCCCCCGGGAAGCCATTTTGGGCGGGAGGCGAGTCTCGGCTGGTATGCCCGAAGCGGCGTAGCCGGGGCGCGCCTTTTCCCGCCCAAGAGAGGGTTGTCCTAGACACCGACACCGCTAGCCACGCCCCGGAGGCGGATTGGAGGTGGGTCCACGCCCGCCCGAAGAAGGATAAAAGGAGCGACAAGCCAAGGAAGCATCCTCTTGTTCCTGTGCTCTGAAGCTGCACCTCCCCGTTGCACGTGAGCTCGAGACGGAACGAAGAGCCAGTTTTGAGAAATTAATTTCGTGTTTCTTCTTTCAGCGTGTTCAGAACTTCCTGACCTAGGACCTTGAGGAGTATCCGTGGACGATGCCTAGCAAGAAGGTCGGAAAGAGGGTCGGGACCGATCAGATGCTTCGTATGCTGATGAAGGACATGGCGGACATGAAGAAGCAGATGGCGGCAATGAATGGTGCGGGGGGACCAAAGAGAGTCATCGGACCAGCATTGCCGGGAGTGGTCCCTAACAGGAGAGGTAGAAGGGCCAATAGGGGAGCGTCGGGTGGGGAGGCCCCGGTTCCCGAATCACCTCCAACGCACCCGGTCACCCCGATCGAGGCCCCGACTCCGGTCCCGAACGCGGGGCAACCGATCCCTGTGGTGGTCCCTCCTGTGAACGGGGAGGATATGCCTCCTGAGCTGGCTGCCCAGTTGGCGGCATGGTTGGGCAAAGAGAACGAGGGGGCCACGGCTGAAGAAGCCAGGTCGATAATGAAGCAGTTGTGGCAATCGAAAGATGCTGCGAAGGCACCGTGTCCTCTTGTTTCCCCGCAGGCTCCCGTGGAACAACCAGTATCGGGCGTTGGTTTGGCAGGGACAACGGTCATAGCTACCGGTTCAGGTAAGCAGCCATTGCCGATGGCGGGGGAGAGATCGGTACCTTCAAGGAGGGAAAAAGTTGTTCAGCATAACCCGATTGAGGTAAAAGAAAGGATATGGGCGGATAAATATGTGAACATGTTTTCCTTGTTGACCGATCACTATGAGATTGAGCATGTAAAAAATCAAAAAGAGTTTTTGCATCCTAGTGTATGGCGCGCAAAAATGGCCGGTTTCAGAGTTGATGAATCGATAGCCAATTGGGCCAGAGCTTTTGGAATGTTCACTGCAATTATGGGGGAACGTAGGCCCGAATTATTGGTGGAATTAGCCGTATATCAGACACGTATCATGGAATTTTATGAAACATATGGGGGTAGTCAATGGTTTTGTTATGATAGCATATTTCGTAAGTCCAAGGAGCACGACTCATCCCTGACGTGGGATTGTTTCGACTCCATTTCCTGGCAAAAAATTGAGAAGTCGGGCACGGCGAAGTCGCCATCTTTAGGGGGAAACGTGGTTGAGTCTTCCCGCCATTCGTCAGGGGCGCCCTTTCGGGCAGGATCAAGCAATGATCAGAACACAAGGAATAATGGCAACTCAGGTAAAAAAGGGGTCTGCTGGAGCTTTAACAGAGGCAAATGTTCTAGGCCACAGGGGTCTTGCAGGTTCAGGCATGAATGTGCAGGGTGCGGGCAGTCCTCGCACCCCGAGACTATGTGCAGAGCCAAGACTAGTGATACGGGAAGTAGAGGAGGCGCCAAACAGGTCTGAAATAGTCCGAGGGGCGCCTCTACCTACCCCGGTTGATATCATGGCACTGATCCCTTAGCTGAACGAATACCCGGATCATATCTCCGCTGGGGTGTTGCGAGATGGTTTTTCGTATGGTTTCCACATCCCGGCGGGGGATTTTCAGGGGAAAGCACAATGTAGGAACCAACTATCGGTTCAGCAGAATACTGCGGTGGTACAAGCAAAGATTGGGAAAGAGGTGGCCCGAGGTCGGGTTGCTGGACCATATGACATGCCGCCAGTTGCTAATTTTGTTTGTTCGCCTCTGGGAGTGGTCCCCAAAAAGGATCCAGGGGAATTCAGGTTGATACATAATTTGTCGGCTCCAAGGGGTCTTTCGGTGAACGATGCGATTGACCCGGGAGTTTGTTCGGTGCGGTACACATCTTTTGATGAGGCCGTCGCCATTTTGAATCGCCTGGGGCCCGGAGCGCTGATGGCTAAATCAGACATCGAGTCGGCGTTCCGGTTGCTCCCGGTACACCCAGATGATCAGCGTCTCCTTGGTTTCATGTTTCAGGGACGCTATTACATGGATAAATGTATGCCAATGGGTTGCTCCATCTCTTGTGCGTATTTTGAGAGATTCAGTCGTTTTTTGCAATGGGCGTTCACAAGAACAACGGGGTTTACACATGTTATGCATTATCTTGACGATTTTCTGTTCCTGGGGGCAGCCGGGGACACAGAATGTGCACAGGCTTTGAATGAATTTTGTGATCTCATGAGACGCTTTGGCGTGCCATTGGCACCAGGTAAGACAGTGGGGCCGTCTACTTCGCTCGAGTTTCTTGGAATAGAGCTCGATTCCGAAGAGGGGTGCTTCCGTTTGCCTAAGGAAAAGGTAACGAGATTTAAGGCCTCGCTTGAAACATGTATTAGCGAGACGAAAGTAAATTTGCATCAGTTGCAGCAGGCTGTGGGTCAGCTGAATTTTGCCCTTAGAGTGATACCGATGGCTCGCCCCTTTTCCCGCTCTATAGCTCAAGCCATGGTTGGCCTTAAGGAAGGGCACCACCGCACAAGGCTCTCGGCAGAGGTTCGCCAGGACATGCGCATATGGTTGGCATTCCTGGCGGATTTCAACGGTCGTGTCGTGTGGAACAAACCAGCGGTTTCCTCCGAGGAGCTGGTGTTGTGGACAGACTCGGCAGGGAGTGTGGGCTTTGGCGCCATCTTTGGTAATCATTGGTCAGCACGAACCTGGCCGGCATGGTGGCACGAGAGTGGGCTCACAGGTAACATTGGGTTTCTCGAACTGTTCCCTATTCTGGTGGCCTTAAAAACATGGCCTGAGGGGTTTCGTGATCGCTCTGTGGTGTTCTGGTCTGATAATATGACCGTGGTTGAGTGTATCAATAGTCAGGCAGCCCGCTGCAAATGGATCTTTAGATTGCTGAAGGAGATTGTCCTGCTCTGTATGAACGTCCACTTTAGGGCAAGACATGTGCCAGGGGTGTTAAATATGGCAGCTGATGCGCTTTCTCGTTCCCGTATGCAGGCCTTCTGGGGTTTTCTGCCCTCAGCGGACCCGGTGGCGGCACCATTTCCCGAAGCTCTCTGGTCTCTCGGTGCCCCGGACTACAAGACCTCGTGGGAGAGAGTCTAGCACCCAGGACAAGGGAGGCATATGAAGGGGCGTTCCGTTCCTATTGGTCCTTTTTGGGGTTCGGCTAGGGGGGAGCTTTGGGGCCAGGAGGAGTATGTCCTAAAATTTCTGTTATCATTACATCAGGCAGGCAAATCAGTGGCTACGGCCAATAGGCACCGGGCCGCCATTTCTTTCATGGCACGGGCTCATGGCATCCAGGACCCCACAGCGTCTTTTCTGGTACAAAAGGCGCTGAGTGGGTGGCAACGCCTGGAGGGTCGCAGAATGGATGAGAGGCACCCAATAGGTCTGGAGAGGTTGGCCCTGTTACTGTCCGTACTCCTTGCGACATGTTCATCTCAATCAGAGACAGTGCTATTCCGGGCCGCTTTTGCATTAGCATTCCATGGGGCTATGCGGGTAAGCGAACTGGTAGCAAGGAACAAGCAGGATACGGGGGGAGGTCTGTGCCGAGAGCACATTCAAATTAAGGGGGAGACAATGGTAGTCTCATTTGCCAGGTCCAAGACCGATCAGGGAGGGATCGGGGACAGCGTAGTAGTCCAGCGGATTCCGGGATCTCCCATGTGCCCGGTAACATGCGTTGAGGAGTATTTGGCGCAGAGGGCGGCATCATGGGGGGGAAGTTTGCTGAGGCACGCCAACGCCACCCCACTGACTAGGTTTCAGTTCCAGCGGGTGCTAACAATGGCAATCGCAGCTGCGGGCTTGAACCCGTGTGAGTTTGGGACCCATTCCATTCGGATAGGGGCTGCTACAGAGGCTACAGCCAGGGGTCTGAGTGTGGAGAAAGTGAAACGGTTGGGGCGTTGGTCCTCGAATTGTTATAAAAGGTATGTGCGGTTGCACATGTTGTGAAGCTAATGTCATGCACTCACGCTTCTTGTTTTTGTTTGGTTTACAGTTTCGCGAGCTTGCGAGGCGGGGCGGACTGTGCAGTCGACCCGACACCTGGGAACCAGCGGTCAAAGATCACCGGCTGAGGAAAGAGTGGTGTGGGTCGTGGGCCACTCATACGTGAGGCGTGCCGCAGACGTATTCAAAGCAGGTGACATGATTCACATGGCTGGGGAATACGGGTACAGGGTGACCTTCCACGGAAGTGGCGGGCTCTGTATTGACCAGTTCCAAACTTTTGTGGAGGGTTTGTTAGGGCGGACAAGGTCACCGCCATCTGTAATCATAGTGCATCTTGGGGGCAATGATTTGGTGACCACTGGTCGACGAGTACTTCTCGAGTTGATACTATCCACAGTAAGTTGGTTGGCAAGAAGGGTTCCGGGGTGCACGATTACATGGTCCCATATGATTCCACGGACGGATTGGCGGGGGGCTAATTCTGTGTCAGCTTTAAATCATTCGGTGAAGAAAGTGAATAACAAACTTGGTAGATTGTTCCGTACAAGTACATTGCATTCTATTCCTCATGGATGTATCAGGGGGGACCATATGTATCTAGAGGATGGGGTCCATTTGTCCCGGGTGGGGAATACCTTACTCATAGGAGACTTCTTAGCTTGGTTAAAGAGTTTGTGCAGCCATGACCTTTAAGTAGGAGTTTTGTGGGGGGTCCGGATAGCCGGTCAACTATCCGGCCTGTGGCGGTAAGGTCATGATCGGTGAGCAGTAATTGGAAGATCCCTAGAGGTGGGGTGTCACCCATTATGGATGGGAGCGCCCGGGGGGAGGCGGCCATTGGCCCCTCAAACGGGGAGGCGGTCCCCTATAAGGAGGGGGACGTCGAAAGGGAAGGCGGTCATAGGCCCCTCCCTGGGGAGGAGGGGCTACGGGCCCCTCCTGGGAATTTCCCGGGGCCAGGACATCTGCGACGGCAGATGTGGTAAGTTGTGTGGGGTGGGAGGGGGGTCTACGCTACCTTCTAGACACCTCACACGAGTCCTCGGACGACCACTAAGATGGCGTCGAGTTAACAGGGGCCCCCGCTAAGACAAGGGAAATTGGAAGTAGGCACAGAGGTACAGTCCTCTGTGCGCCCGCCCCTCACAAGTGAGGGGGGAGTTCTGGTATTAGGGATCTGACACCGGTTACGACCTTGCCATTGGCCCGTAATGTTAGGATGTACAATTTCAATGTAGAGAAATGCATTTACAGGATGTTTAGTATCGGCTAGGTGAACCTTTGTATTAGAGATGTGTTAAGGTCAGCCAAGAACATCATAATGTGTAAATGAAATTGTACATGATATGAAACTGTTATTTTAATGTTTTAATTTTGTTTCATATTTTAATAAATACGGCCGGGAGGGTAACTCCCTCCCGCCTTCCAAAAAGCTCAGAACCGTTTCCGTCTTCCCATTCTTGGGGATTGTGTTGAGAGGGGGTGGCGGGTATCTCAGCCATATGGAAAGGGGCGACCACTCGGTCCCCCCGAACGTATGGTGGAGTACCCCGATCCCCCCGGGAAGCCATTTTGGGCGGGAGGCGAGTCTCGGCTGGTATGCCCGAAGCGGCGTAGCCGGGGCGCGCCTTTTCCCGCCCAAGAGAGGGTTGTCCTAGACACCGACACCGCTAACCATGCCCCGGAGGCGGATTGGAGGTGGGTCCTCGCCCGCCCGAAGAAGGATAAAAGGAGCGACAAGCCAAGGAAGCATCCTCTTGTTCCTGTGCTCTGAAGCTGCACCTCCCCGTTGCACGTGAGCTCGAGACGGAACGAAGAGCCAGTTTTGACCCACCCACCAGCCCCTGATGACAGCGATTTGTTTGAATAAAGTCGAGTGACGTGATATTGTTTCTTTTACAGGTTGTTGTGAATAAAAGTTGATAATTTGGTATGTAATAAAGTTGATAATTTTCAGCATGGTTTTTTCAGGCAAAGTAGTTGCACCAGAGTTGAACAGTGATGCGCAGTAGAGGTATACTTTGAATTGCTTAAGTATAATTGTCTTTTCTCCTCTTTAGTCTTAGATTGTCGTATTTATTTTGGTCGGGCGGTAAGGTCATGATCGGTGAGCAGTAATTGGAAGATCCCTAGAGGTGGGGCGTCACCCATTATGGATGGGAGCGCCCGGGGGAGGCGGCCATTGGCCCCTCAAACGGGGAGGCGGTCCTCTATAAGGAGGGGGACGCCGAAAGGGAAGGCGGTCATAGGCCCCTCCCTGGGGAGGAGGGGCTACGGGCCCCTCCTGGGAATTTCCCGGGGCCAGGACATCTGCGACGGCAGATGTGGTAAGTTGTGTGGGGTGGGAGGGGGGTCTACGCTACCGTCTAGACACCTCACACGAGTCCTCGGACGACCACTAAGATGGCGTCGAGTTAACAGGGGCCCCCGCTAAGACAAGGGAAATTGGAAGTAGGCACAGAGATACAGTCCTCTGTGCGCCCGCCCCTCACAAGTGAGGGGGGAGTTCTGGTATTAGGGATCTGACACCGGTTACGACCTTGCCGTTGGCCCGTAATGTTAGGATGTACAATTTCAATGTAGAGAAATGCATTTACAGGATGTTTAGTATCGGCTAGGTGAACCTTTGTATTAGAGATGTGTTAAGGTCAGCCAAGAACATCATAATGTGTAAATGAAATTGTACATGATATGAAACTGTTATTTTAATGTTTTAATTTTGTTTCATATTTTAATAAATACGGCCGGGAGGGTAACTCCCTCCCGCCTTCCAAAAAGCTCAGAACCGTTTCCGTCTTCCCATTCTTGGGGATTGTGTTGAGAGGGGGTGGCGGGTATCACAGCCATATGAATTCTGCTTGCATACGGCTACATGGCGATGAATTATGGTGCACTGAGTTAGTAGTACCTTTGGGACTGAGCGTGTACGTAACCTGCGATGATACGTAGTCCGGGCAGGCCGCACTGGAAGCAATGTCTTTTGCCTAGTGAATTCTGCTTTAACAAGGCCACATGGAGATGACGTGGTACAGTGAGTTAGTGGTACCTGAAGAACTCAGCGTGTGCTCATCCTACGATGATTCATGGTTCGGGCGGGTCGCACTGGTACAATGTCGTCTAGCTATTGGAATGAGTCATGTGCAATCGCCATTCCACCTGAATCGTAAGCCCTCACAATGTATATCGAAGGCAGTTGTCAGCACAGATATTGACAAATGCTTTTTTGTTATAGTTAACAAAATCTGAGGACACAGTACAATTGTCTTTGTCTTAAATAAATCGAGAATGAATTTAATGTTGTTTGTAGTGCATTTCCCCTTCTGGTATCAAGTTGTGAACCCTGCCGTCTGCAGTGTAGATCAAAGGCACTACTCGACACAAACATTGATAAATGCTTTTTTGTCACAGTTAACAAAATCTGAGGACACAGTACAATTGTCTCTGCCTTAAATAAATGGAGACTGAATTCGATGTTGTCTGTAGTGCTGATGCACTCCTGGTATCAAGTGGTAAACTCTGTTGATCGCAGTGTGAACATTTGAAGGCAGTACTTAGTACAGACATTAGGGAACATTTTTTGTGGCATCCATTAACAAAATTGTCTCTGCCTTACATAAATTAAGGCTAACTTGAATGCTGTCCGTAGTGTAGATGGAAAACTGAATTCAAGTTGTGAACCCTGTTGTCCGCAGTGTAGATCGAAGGCACTACTCGACACAAACTCGATGAATGCTTTATTGTCACAGTTAACAAAATCTGAGCACACAGTACAATTGTCTCTGCCTTAAATAATTCAAGACTGAATTTAATGTTGTCTGCAGTGCTGATGCACTCCTGGTACCAAGTAGCATACTCTGTTGATCGCAGTGTACATTTGAAGGCAGTACTTAGAACAGACATTGAGGAGCATTTTTTGTGGCATCCATTAACAAAATTGTCTCTGCCTTACATAAATCAACTTGTGTCTAATTGTCTCTGCCTTAAATAAATTGAGACTGAATTCAATGTTGTTTGTAGTGCTACTCCTCTTCTGGTACCAAGTTGGGAACTCTGTTGATCACAGTGTACATTTGAAGGCAGTACTAAGTACAGACATTGAGGAATGTTTTTGTGGCATCCATTAACAAAATTGTATCTGCCTTACATAAATCTAGGCTAACTTGAATGCTGTCCGTAGTGTAGATGGAAAGCTGAATTCAAGTTGTGAACCCTGCTGTCTGCAGGGCAGATTGAAGGCAGTTGTTGACACAGACATGTACGAATGCTTTTTGTCACTTACTTAAAGAAAATGTGAAGACATATAGTAGAATTGTCTCTGCAATAAATAAATGAAGGCTGAATTTCCTGCTGTTGGAACTTTAAGAAAATCTGAGGCCATAGTGCAATTGTCTCTGTTTTAAATAAATCAAGACTGAATTCAATGTTTTCTGTAGTGCTGGTGCTCCTGGTATCTAGTTGTCATTTCTACTGACCGCAGAATAGATTGAAGGCAGTTCTCAGCACAGATACTGAAGAAAAATGTAGATTCAAAGTTGAATTCAAGTTGTGAACCCTGCTGTCCGCAGTGGAGATCGAAGGCAGTAGTCAATACAGACATAAGTCTGCGATGGTGTGGCATAACATAATGTCTCTTTACAAAATTTGCAAAGAATGATAAGGTCTTCAAAATCAGGATGGATGTCCGGATGCGGACTAGATGGTGATGTGGAAATGCTGGCTACAGCTGGTGGAGGGTCTTCCCACAGCCTGTCACATGCAGCTCTCGCATAATTGTGGGATGAAGATTTTTCACATGATGTACCATGCTGGCAGTTCCAAATAATTAGGAAAAACAGGACATTCTATAGTATCTTTAGTTGTGTTGAACAAAGCTTCGTAGCTCTGAAAATCTCCAAGTAATTCCTACTCTGAATGCCACTGCTTGAAGAGTTGCAAAAGAGATAAATAATAAAATTCCCTTTTATCAGGAGTATCGCAACTCAGTTTTCGGTGATTAATCAAATGTCCTTTTCTTTTTTTTCACCAAACATCCTTCAGAACCAATCACACCATATATACCATTATTGATGTTTTCTGTAATATTCCGTTTAAAAGTATAGTTTTGCAGCACTTCATAGAGAAATGTTCTTAAGATGATGACTTCTATTTCGATAATATGTTTCCAACATATTTGTTTTCACAATATCTGTACTTTCTGGCTCTTTTTCAGTTAAATATTCAATTTCTTGTACAGATTTAAGTACTCAATTTTGTGTTGCAGCAAGACCTAGACTCACTCAAATGATTGTTCTAGATTTGGAGATCTACTACAACTTACTCCTGTAAAAGGACAACCAGTATTTAAAACACGTGGCATGAAGATACTAGAAAGTCTTTGGGTAGCATTGGAAATGTTAACATTTGGTCATATTTTGAATATAAGGAACTTATTACAAATATGCGACAAGCAAATAATGCTGATTATGGAACTATTCTACAAGATATAAGAATTGGAAAAGTGACTGAACATGGCAAAGAAGCTTAACAGACGATTACTTTCCAATTTGTTTCCAAATGAAAATATCGTTCCTGAGAAAATATATATGAGAATTGCAGAAAACAAATCTGTAATCTTGTTAATACCAATATTGCATGAATGTTCTATATTCAATGAAGAAATTTTAAAGTTGGAAAATGAAGAAATTATAAAATTGGAAGCTATTGATAAAATAGATCATGAAGGAATCACTAATATTTTGACAGAAAAGTTGAAGAGGAAATTGGATTCTTTAGAGAAATTGATATCTAAAACTGCTGGTTTAGAAAAGAATCTATATGCATGTATAAACTGTCGGGTAATTTTATGACATAATTTGAATGTGGAAAAAGGTTTAGTAAATAACAACAATAACTTTCAAAACGGACTGATAAATGTTGAAAAACTTGCACTTACCAGAAGTATCCAATGACAGCCAGTATTTGTCGGGCAAAGAACAATGTCCATTTTCTCAAAAGGTACCTCTAGAGTTAAAAATGCAATCATGAATAACTTTAAATTACAACCCGAATACGTACGTTTAGACTTACAACTATTCGAAAACATGAATATCAATGCAATATATATTCAAAATAAACAAACTTCCCTTGAAAAACATCTTACCTTTGTCATAGTCTTCTAAACGTTACTCGATTCTACCCTGAAACATTAATTCAAAGAGTCTCTAACTTTCAATATTCCTTTGCACCTGTAACACTGAAAAGTCACATAACAGATATGAATATTTACCCGAAAAGCAGAAGAGCGATATTTGCCCAGGAATATACAGGACAACACTGTTGCTGAAATTGCTAAACACTGAGGTTAAAATAAAAGGTTTTCAGTACACACATTGATGAAGAATAATTATTTATGGCTAGGTAACTGGAACATCATTACACCACACATCTAAATGATGTCCCATTACTTAAAAAAGGTACTCTTTAATAGATTACCTTTCACGCTCGATCCATGCTTCTGGACTTTAGTGAAACCATCAGGGTACACATTACAGTTTACATAATCCAGAAGCTCTTGGTACTTAGTGGCATCCATTTCTATTTCAAATAAAGATAAACAGGAAAAAAAGTGAAGAGAATTCAATGATAGATGTAAAGAACAAATTTTACATTCTCACATTCAATTACAAAGACTTAAATAACTATAAAGGTGTGTGAATACACAATTACTAAAACAAATGTCACTCCATCTTCACAGCTCAATCCGCCCACGAACTTTAAGCAAGGAACAGGGAGTACCTACTATTACATGAGAGGAAGCAATTTCCTGAGCTGGAGAAAACTTATATTAACTTTGGGGTTCTGGCACGCAAGATTTAAAAGAATAGAGGTCTGGGAGGGCCACGTGACGCAGCAATAACTATTACAATCATGCACGCACGATTTATAAGAATAGAGGCCTGGAAGGGCGACGTGACGCAGCAGTAACTATTACAAGCATGCACGCACGATTTAAAAGAATAGAGGTCTGGGACGGCCACGTGACATAGCAATAACTATTACAATCATGAATGCATGAGTTAAAAGAATAGAGGCCTGGGAGGACCAGGTGACGCAGCAATAACGATTGCAATCATGCACGCACTATTTATAAGAATAGAGGCCTGGGAGGACCGGGTGACGCAGCAATAACTATTACAATCATGCACGCACGATTTAAAAGAATAGAGGCCTGGGAGGGCCATGTGACACAGCAATAACTATTACAATCATGCATGCACAATTTATAAGAATAGAAGCCTGGGTGGGCCACGTGACGCAGCAATAACTATTACAATTGTGCACGCACTATCTATAAGAATAGAGGCCTGGGAGGACAACGTGACGCAGCAATAACTATTAGAATAATGCACACACAATTTTAAAAAATAGAGGCCTGGGAGGGACACGTGACGCAGCAATAACTATTACAATCATGCACGCACGATTTATGAAAATAGAGGCCTGGGAGGGCCACGTGATGCAGCATTAACTATTACAATCATGTAAGGACGATTTATAAGACTAGAGGCCTGGGAGGGCCACGTGACGCAGCAATAACTATTACAATAATGCATGCACGATTTATAAGAGCAGGAGCATGGGAGGGCCACGTGATGCAGCAATAACTATTACAATCATGCAAACACAATTTAAAAGAATAGAGGCCTGGGAGGGCCACGTGATGCAGCAATAACTATTACAATCATGCACGCACAATTTATAAGAATAGAGGCCTGGGAGGGCCACGTCACGCAGCAATAACTATTACAATCATGCACGCACAATTTATAAGAATAGAGGCCTGGGAGGGCCACGTGATGCAGCAATAACTATTACAATCATGCATGCACGATTTATAAGAATAGAGGCCTGGGAGGGGAATGAATGACGTTACAACGCATACTATTACAACACATGCTTTTACAACACATTTTTTACAACGCAAGTACCTTTACAACGCATGACTTTACAACGCATACCATTACAACGTGAAATAGTAAAAGTAATGGAAAAGTACAATTACAACGAAAACACATATTATGCATACCCTTACAACGCATAAAATAAACAAAAATATTTTTTTTTTTGTAAAATAAAACCTGGCACGGGATGCAGGGAAAATAGGGGTTTTGGGTGGGGAAGTGTATTAAAATGTGGTAATAAACTGTACAAAAATTTTACGAAAAGCAAAGCATTTTTAATAAATTAATACTTGAGTATTAAAATGAATACTCGAGAATTAAAAAAGTACTCGCATATTCTAAAATGTCACTTTTTTTTACAAAATAAGCGTGGCTTAAAAATAATAATTTTAAAAAAAGAACGAGAAATAGAAATTACTATCCGAAATAACCAACAAATAACAAACACATACCAGCCATTTTAAATAGTGAAGATAAAAAATAGTCCTACAACTCTTTTCATGAACGTAACACCAAAACACTGAAAACAAAATGGATGCCAAAACAGAGTTAGAAACTTAAAACACTTTTTAAATCGATTTTTTAAATTGCATGTTTACACAGCAAATAAAAGGATTTTAAAAGCTTTTAAAAACGCAGGTTTTCTCAAAAATTAAGAACACACTGACACAAACCTATAAATTCGAGCAAAACACCATTTTGAAAACAGTTGATTATCAACTACCAGAGAGAGCAGACACCAAAAACTGACCCTCTGACCTTTTCACACATTAAATTACAGATTTACCATAATTTGCCGATTTCAAAAAGCAATTTTTTCAAGATAAAGCGAATTTTGACAGATATCTAAGTACATATAAATATTAATCATAAGACTGCAAAAGTAAAATAGCAGCATAACTCAATTTCTTTAAATATGGTAACATATTAAAAAAAATTAAAAAGCCACAATGCTTATCAATTCAAATTAATGAAAACAAGTTTGCTAAATGTCAAGGGACACAGTGTTAGACATTTTTTCCAGTATTAGAAATGTATTTAAATAGTGTTTTTAGAAAAAAAAAAAAAGAATAAGAGATAATGGATTTACTTATATATAAAAATAAGCAAATGTCAAATATAATTTTTCGACAGCAAAAGAATTAAA
Organism: Lissotriton vulgaris; assembly: GCF_964263255.1. Lineage (NCBI taxonomy): Eukaryota > Metazoa > Chordata > Amphibia > Caudata > Salamandridae > Lissotriton > Lissotriton vulgaris. Next base: position 30,292 of record NW_028250314.1, on the reverse strand, counting down.
TTTGAGAAAGCCATAAAATACATAAAAACAGCGTTTTCAAAAAGGAGCCAAACTCCCTCTCAACAATATCAGAAAGGTACTTATTTTCAAATATTTAAAAATATTAGTTAATTGGTAAAACGTAAAGAACCTTTTCTGATACAAAGAAAATTATTACCATTTTCACACAGATAAACAACGAAAGAAAATAAAGAGAACTTGCTTGATCGAAAATACCAAGGACGATATTTAAAAAGGTAAAATTTACAAATAAAGTGTAGGGGTAGCATCTACTATTCTAACTCCAGGAAGGTGTAGCAGTAGGGAAAGTGTGGGATAGTGTAGGGCTACCATTTACTATTGTAACTCCAGGAAGGTGTAGCAGTAGGGAAAGTGTGGGATAGTGTAGGGGTACCATTTACTATTCTAATTCCAAGAAGGTGTAGCAGTAGGGAAAGTGTGGGATCATGTAGGGGTATAATTTAGTATTCTAACTCCAGGAAGGTGCAGCAGTAGGGAACGTGTGGAATAGTGTAGGGGTACCATTTACTATTCTAACTCCAGGAAGGTGCAGCAGTAGGGAAAGTGAGGGATAGTGTAATGGTGTAATTTACTATTCTAAATCCAGGAAGGAGCATCGGTAGAGAAAATGAGGGATAGTGTAGGGGTGTAATTTAGTATTCTAACTTCGGAAAGGTCCAGCAGTAGGGAAAGTGAGAGATAGTGTAGAGGTATAATTTACTATTCTAACTCCAGGTGAATATGTAGAGAAAAGTATAGATAGTGCGCAGGAATACAGTCATCTAATCTTTTTTAAAGAATTAAAACATGCTTTAAAATATTCTTTCTTTACAAACATAACAGAATAACAGCTACCTTCCAAAGAAAAGCAAAGGAAAACCAATACAAAAAACACAGTTTCCAGAAAAAGGCAATACCCCAGACTGAAAAGGTAAAACAGAGCAAAATGCAAAAATATAACACTACACATAGAGCAATATTTTAGTATTGTAACTCCAGAAAGGTGCAGCAGTAGGAAAAGTGAGGGATAGTGGAGAGGTGTAATGTACTATTCTAACTCCAGGAAGATGCAACAGTAGGGAAAGTGAGGGATAGTGTAGGGCTGTATTTTACTATTCTAACTCCTGGAAGGTGCAGCAGTAGAGAAAGTGAAGGATAGTGAGGGGTATTATTTACTATTCTAACTCCAGGAAGGTGCAGCAGTAGAGAAAGTGAAGGATAGTGTAGGGGTGTAATTTACTATTCTAACTCCAGGAAGGTGCAGCAGTAGAGAAAGTGAGGGATAGTGTAGGGGTGCAACTTACTATTCTAACTCCAGGAAGGTGCAGCAGTAGGAAAAGTGAGGGATAGTGTAGGAGTGTAATATACTATTCTAACTCCTGTGAGTTGAATCTGTAGTGAAAGGGATAGATAGTGCAGAGGAATACAGTCATTTAAACTTTTTTAAGGAATAAAAACATTCTATAACATTCTTTCTTTTTAATCTTTACAGATTCACAACAACCTTCCAAAGAAAAGCAAAGCAAAGCCAATACAAAGAAAACAGTTTCCAGAAAAAGGCAATACCCCAAACTAAAAAAGGTAAAACAGATCAAAATGCAACAATATGAAACTAAACATAGAGCTATATTGTAGTATTGTAACTCCAGGAAGGTGCAGCAGTAGGGAGTGAGGGATAGTGAAGGGGTGTAATTTCCTATTCTAACTCTAGGATAGTGCAGCAGTAGGCAAAAGGATAGATAGTGCACAGGAATACAGTCATCTAAACTTTTTAAAACATGCTATAACATATTGTTTCTTTTCAATCTTTGCAGAATCTCAACTACCTAACAAAGAAAAGCAAAGCAAAGCCAATGCCAAAAACACAGTTTACAAAAAAAGGAAAAAAGACCAGACTAAAAAGGTAAAACAAATCAAAATGCAACAGTATAAAACTAAACATAGAGCAATACTTTAGTGTTGTAACTCAAGAAAGGTGCAGCAGTAGGGTACGTGAGGGATAGTGTAGGGGTGTAATGTACTATTCTAACTCCAGGAAGGTGTAGCAGTAGGGAAAGTGAGGGATACTGTAAGGGTGTAATTTACTATTCTAACTCAAGGAAGGTGTAGCAGTAGGGAAAGTGTGGGATAGTGTAGGGGTGTAATTTACTATTCTAACTCCAACAAGGTGTAGCAGTAGGGAAAGTGTGGGATAGTGTAGGGGTACCATTTACTATACTAACTCCAGGAAGGTGCAGCAACAGGGAAAGTGAAGGAGAGTGTAGGAGTGAAATGTACTATTCTAACTCCAGGAAGGTGCAGCAGTAGGGAAAGTGAAGGATAGTGTAGGGGTGCAATTTACTATTCTAACTCCAGGAAGGTGCAGCAGAAGGGAAAGTGAGGGATAGTGTAGGGGTGTAATGTACTATTCTAACTCCTGTGAGTTGAATCTGTAGTGAAAGGGATAGATAGTGCAAAGGAATACAGTCATGTGAACTTTAAAAAAAAATAAAAACATTCTATAACATATTCTTTCTTTTCAATATTTACAGATTCACAACTACCTTCCAAAGAAAAGAAAGGCAAAGCCAATACAAAGAAAACAGTTTCCAGAAAAAAGCACGCTGCAGCAGTAGGGAAAGTGAGGGATAGTGAAGGGGTGTAATCTCCTATTCTAACTCTAGGATAGTGCAGCAGTAGGCAAAAGGATAGATAGTGCACAGGAATACAGTCATCTAAACTTTTTAAAACAATTAAAACATGCTATAACATATTCTTTCTTTTCAATCTTTGCAGAATCTCAACTACCTAACAAAGAAAAGCAAAGAAAAGCCAATACCAAAAACACCGTTTACAGAAAAAGGAAAAAAGACCAGACTAAAAAGGTAAAACAAATCAAAATGCAACAGTATAAAACTAGACATAGAGCAATACTTTAGTATTGTAACTTAAGAAAGGTGCAGCAGAAGGGTAAGAGAGGGATAGTGTAGGGGTGTAATGTACAATTCTAACTCCAGGAAGGTGTAGCAGTAGGGAAAGTGAGGGATACTGTAGGGGTGTAATTTACTATTCTAACTCCAAGAAGGCGCAGCAGCAGGGAAAGTGAGGGATAGTGTAGGGGTGTCATTTAGTATTCTAACTCCAGAAAGGTGCAGCAGTAGGGAAAGTGAAGGATAGTGAGGGGTGTAATTAACTATTCTAACTCCTGGAAGGTGCAAAAGTAGGGAAAGTGGGGGATAGTGTAAGAGTATAATTTACTATTCAAACTCCTGGTAGGTGCAACAGTAAGGAAAGTGAATGATAGTGTAGGGGTGTAATTTACTATTCTAACTCCATGAAGGTGTAGCAGCAGGGAAAGTGTGGGATAGTGTAGGGGTACCATTTACTATTCTAACTCCAGGAAGGTGCAGCAGTACGGTAAGTGTGGGATAGTGTAGGGGTACCCTTTACTATTCTAACTCCAGGAAGGTGCAGCAGTAGGGTAAGTGCCGGATAGTGTATGGGTGTAATTTACAATTCTAACTCCAGGAAGGTGTAGCAGTAGGGAAAGTGAGGGATAGTGTAGGGCTGTAATTTACTATTCTAACTCAAAGAAGGCGCAGCAACAGGGAAAGTGAGGGAGAGTGTAGGGGTGTAATTTACTATTCTAACTCCAGGAAGGTGTAGCAGTAGGGAAAGTGTGGGATAGTGTAGGGGTGTAAAATACTATTCTAACTTCAGGAAGATGCAGCAGTAGGGAAAGTGAGGGATAGTGTAGGGTTTTGTAATTTACTATTCTACCTTCTGAAAGGTTTAGCAGTAGGGAAAGTGTGTGATAGTGTAGTTTAAGATTAACATGTAAAAATTCACATAATAAATTCTTTTTTTTCTATTTTTTTAACAGATAATGTCAACTCAAGAAACTGCATCCTACATTAAATCTAAAAAGGGAAACCGCTTGTTAAAACATGCTGGATATATATATATTGTAAAGAAAGGATAAGTGAACCACGTAGACATTGGAGGTGTGTGCAATATTACTCATCCCATTGCAGTGGCAGAGCGGTTACCCTTGGTGAAACCATTTTTAAAACAACAGATCATAACCACTCTGCCTCTGCAATGGAGATTGAAGTTAGGGAAACAATAAATGAAATGAAAGAAATTGCATGCATCTCCAATGACACTACTGGATCTATTTTAAGAGAGGTTGCACAGCATGTCCCCAGTCATGTTGCTAGTAGTATGCCTATTATTCCCAATTTGCGAAGAATTATTCAAAGACAAAAGCAGGCAAGTAATACACATACATAATATAACTCCTCATACCTTTTCTGACATTCAAATTCCTGATGAACTCACTATTTCTTTTTCTGATGAACCTTTCCTCCTGCATGACAACCAAAACCCTCATAAACGTATTCTTATCTTTAGTACACCCCGCAACCTTGTTAAGTTAGAGAACAGTGAAATTTGGATGATGGATGGGACGTTTAAAAGTACACCCCATCCTTTCACCCAAATTTACACTATTCACGCAAAGATTAACCACAATGTAATTCCCTTAGTATATAGTTTGCTACCTGATAAGCAATCTGCAACCTACACTGAGCTTTTATCAGTGATTAAAAGCCAAACATCCAATAAAAGTCCTAGGAAGATAATTGTTGATTTTGAATTGACTATGATCAATGTGATCACTAAAACGTACACGGATACCCAAATTCAAGGATTTTTTTTTTCATTTTTCCCAGGCATTCTGGCGTAAACTACAAAAAACATCCCTGGTTGCAGATTACTCAACTGATAGAAAACTACAGTTCGAATTAAAAAAAACATACAGCTCTTTGCTTTGTTCCTCCTGAAAGTGTAGACGAGTACTACACTGCAATTACAGAATCAGAATTTTTTAATGAAAATGAAGATAAATTGGCACCCTTACTAAATTATTTTGAGGACACATGGATTGGGCATCTAAGCAGATCGGGTCGCAGGAGGAAGCCACATTTTCATGTGGAGTGGTGGAACTGCTACTCAAGCTGTTTAGATGGAGAAGCAAAAACAAACAATGCCATAGAGGGATGGCATAACACCTTCAACCATACAATTGGAAAACCACACCCTAACTTCTATTCATTTTTGGAAACTTTGAAGAAGGAGCAAAGTTTTCAAGAAATGAGAATCTCTCAAACATTAACTGGTAGCCTAAACCCACGCATTTCCAAAAAATCAAAGGAAATGTCTGAGAGACTATTGGCTATTCTACAACAGTTTTCGTTGTGAGTGGCTTTAGACTACCTTGATAATGTTGCTAACATTCTACATTTCTAAATATAATTTAAACCTTACTTTCCTGCTTTTACCTAAATTATATAAACATTTCAATTTAATTGGCATTCACATTTTTCTAAATTATTTTTAAAAAAATACCATCGGGTCAGCTTACCTGTAGTTCTCTTCTTTCTTTTTAATCATCTTGTTTCCCCAAAATAAATCCATTTTGTGTTAAAATCCAATAACCCAAGCAATCCAAGGATGTTAAAATGTTTTCCTTTTTTTCTTTTTTCCAATTAGATCACCTTTTTTAAATTTCCTTATTTTAAAAACCATTGTTTATAATTTAAAAACTGCATTTATTTTCTTTTAAAAAATATCTTCTTGAATCGAATAAAACATATTCCAAAAAAGGCTACTTTGAGTCCTCTCATTAATCTTCTTGTTTCAAAGTCAAAATCAAAACCCATGTGTAAATCAATGTCTTCAAAAGTATTTTTTTTTCATGAAAATCCATCTTCCTTTTTTCGAAATTTGTATTCTATCCAATATCCAGGAAATCCTTTTACTTTCAAAGTGCATCCTAAAAGTATTCCAAAGTCCACGAAATCCAAGATCTTTCCAACTCCATCCTAAAAATAATTCAAAGTCCACGAAATCCATGTTCTTTCCAAGACCATTTGGAAAGGTTTCCAAAGTCCATATGCATCCTGAAAGTAATCCAAAGTTCACGAAATCCATATTCTTACTAAATCAATCTGGAAAGGTTTCCAAATTCCATATGCATCCTGAAAGTAAAATAACGTGCACGAAATCCAAAAACGTTCTTACTCCATCCTGAAAATAATACTAAGTCCTAGAAATCGATGTTCTTAATATGTCCATTTTGCAAGGTTTCAAAACTTCCGAAAGCCCATATTTTCAAAATGTAAAAACGCCATAAAAACCACAATTCCAGAAAACAAAGTTGATTCCAACTATATCACCCAAATAATCCAAAATCCACAAAACCAGCTGTTTTTCAATCTCGATCTCCAAATTATTTCCAAATACATGTATTCGATGTACTTTTAGATATTTTTTATCAATGCATTTTAAAATATAACTTTCCTTAAAGCAATAAATAGTCAGACATCCTAAAATCACATTACCATTAACCTTTCTTTAACAAAATACATCCATAAATAACATTAACCTATTATTTATAGCGACCCGACAAAGGCATACTCTACTAACATGAACGGCGACATGCTGAAATTACAACGTAAACATTACATTTATCATATGCAACCTCTCCCTATCCTTTCTTTACAATATATATATGCTAATTAACATTCTAATATTTATAAATAAAGTTTAAAGAGTTTCCTACCTGAATGCAGATCAGCTTCCTGCTGCTTCCTCCATCGACGCTGTTCAAAATGGCCGCTTGCATGGACGTTTACTCGTCGACATCATCAGGAGCTACAAAGATGAAAAAAAGGACTATTTCTTATTTTTTTATAATAAACATATTAAAACATGTATTTATTAATGTTACATTACATTTAAAATTTTACAAAAATTATACAAAATTGAATAAAATTATTTATGTTCTATATTATTTTTTTAAATAAAAAATGTAAAAGGAAAACTATTGTGTCTTTGTTTGTTGTAATGTAAATATTTTAAATTACAAATATTTATAGATTTTATGTCATAGTTAATAATGATAAATAGTACTTACCTCTATGCTTTTTCTATTTCCATACCAAACGTCTCTATTCTTCCTTTTAAGCAGCTTGCAAAATAGTTCTGCGGGATTCATACCTTCAACTATGGAAATAAATAAAGGACAAAACTCTCCATTGAATTCAATACAAAAGCGTGGAAAAATGTCATTCTTTTAATTTTAAAACAAATTTAAATTTCTTGACAATATAGATTTTTTAAAATTTATTTGTTCATGTTCTAGAATTTTATTTTTTTCTAAAATTATTTTTTTAAATAATTAATCAATATTCTATTAATAATGTAAATGTTATTTGAATAAAATATTAAATAAAATGATTAATAATATTAATACTCAAGTAACATTTTCAATAAATGAAATATGAGTAAATTTAATTGATTTGTTTTATTAAATTTATGTATTTCAAATCTAATACTCAAGTAATAAAAAATAACTGAAGGTATATATTAATTAATTTGATTACTTTTAAATAATGTTATTAATACAATTAATACTCAAGTACCATTTTTAATAAATGAAATATGAGTAAAGAAACTTTATTATATTTAATATATTTATGTATTTAAAATATATTAAAAAATATTGAAGTATAATATAAATTAAAATACTGTAGTAATAACAATATTTTTTTTAATGTTTTGGAATATTAATAAAAAATAAAAAAAATGAAAATGAATGCATTAGTATTAATCACTAAATCACTAAATAATTAAGGAATATTTAATATTTTTTAAATTTACATTCTTAAATGATTTATATCCCATTAATACTCAAGTAACAAATTAAAAATGTATTTAATATTTCGAATAATTATCAATCACATTTTTATTACAATTATTATTATTATTAAAATGTTTATTTGTTACTTGAGTATTAATGGGATATAAATCATTTAATAATGTAAATTAAAAATGTTTAAATATTCCTTAATTTAAAAATTTTAAAATAGAAAGAAATATAAAAAAATACATAATACTTATGTTGTAAAGACTTGCGTTGTAATGACATCTGTGTTGTAATGGCATGCATTGTAAAGTAATTTTCATATATTTAAAAAAAATACAAATATTTTACATTACAAATATGCAACGTAATTTAAAAAATAAAATAGCTAAAAATAATTATTATAAAAAAAGTGTAGTAACTTAGTTAAAAAAAATATGTAACAATTAATACATTTAAAAATTGGCATTTACAAAACCTATAAAATTCACTGAAAAAAACATAGGTTTTAGGCACATTATAGTTCGGAGTTAGCATTTACAAAACCTTTGAAATTTACTGAAAAAACCATAGGTTTCAGCCACGTTATAGTTAGGAATTAGCATTTAAAAAACCTTAGAAATTCACTGAAAAAAACATAGGTTTCACACATGTTATAGTTAGCTGGATATTTCACTCATACAAAACCATTGAACTATAACCACCTGTTATAGTTAGTTCAGCTAACTATAACTCGCGTGCCCGCAATCCACTGCTGATGATGTCACATATTACATCACTCATGACATCACTGATGCCATCACTGATGACATCAATGATGACATCATCCTTGTGAAAGAGTGGCAGACCTCCTCTCACCCCAATATAACCTTTCATAAACACAAATTGAAAAATAGAAACTAACATTTTCAAAACAATTGGAGATACCAATACTAGTTAGAACAAACTATTCAGTAATTCCAAAATCTACATACGCATCCACTCTTTCACCAACAGTACTATATAGTCACTCATACATGTACTCACTCATCATATGTACTCATAAACTTATGCATCCTGTTAAACACCTACACTCATACATAGGGGTCCATTAGGATGACGAGCGGACTTTGTCCGCCCGTCATCCTACCGGTGTTTGGGACCGCCCGCCAGAAGGGCAGGGGTCCCGTGGGGGCTATCAGGATGTGCCCGCCACAGTGGTGGGCACATCCTGCATTTCTAGCATTGTGGCAGGCGGTGCTCTCAGCACTGCCCGCCACAATGCTAGAAATGCATTTCAGCATTTGCAGGAGCAAAGCGTCAGGCACCGCGTGGTGCCTGCCGCTTTGTTTATGCAAATGAAGGGGGGGTACCACAGGTACCCCGTATGTGCATAACCCACCCCTCCTTCACTCTGGGGGCCCGCAGGGGGCCCCCAGAGTGAAGACCGCATGCCTTTCCATGGCGGCATCTCCCTAAGGCCATTGGAATATGGCTGGCGGTGTCTAATAGACACCGCCACCATATTAAACATTTTCCGCCCCGGCCGCAAGGCGACCAGGGCAGAAAAGTGGCAGGCAGTGTTTTGCTCTGCCGTGGTCCCCCCCGCCATTCTAATATGGCAGGGGGAATACAGGGAAGGATGTCGGGCGGATTGCCCCCGCCAGGCTGGCGGGGGCAATCCGCCCGACATCCTAATGGGCTCCTTAGAGTTACTCACACACATACTCACACATGCAAATATCAAACATCCATTTACTTGCATATACAGCTATAAACACACCACTGCACTTACTTCTACAGAAACATACACATACTTACTCTTAAACAATCACTTATAGAAACACATACTTATTTGTTCAGGAACTCTTCCAATCTCTCACACTCATATATACTCACCTATATACATCAATACTCACATATACTAGTTTAAAACATATGTACTTACTCATAAAGACACTATTGAGACAGTCATTCACTCACTATCACATCCATACACAAACTCATCCACCCATACAGTCCTGCACACATGCTGTCTTCAAAACACATACAAACAGTGAGCCATTCATTCATGCATCTATTCGCTAAGTAATATCCCCACCGATGGTGCCCGATCGTGACATCACCCTCTTGATCGGATGAATATTTAAATGAGGTGCGTTATGGCGGTCGCCTCACACTGATGAAGGCGTACTGCTGAAACGCGTTTGTGTTTATATTTTTTGTGCCAAATAAATCCAAGGAGGATTTAACCCCCCGCGAGTGAGGGCTTTCTTTCCTGGAGAGTTTGTGTCTACGCGTGCCTGCCGGCGTGTGACCAGCTCCCGCTACCGAGTGCGCTGGCGCTGCGGCGGGAAATTGGAGCGTTGTCATATTGGAGGAGCCCGCACACCACCCTTTGCACTGAAAAAGGCTGTGCCTGTGAGTGCGACTGATTTTGCAGGAGTGATTTGGATACAGTGTGAGAAATGCAGTAAGAGCTTTAAAACTTTTTCTCACCACGGGAGACTGGCCGTACATTGCATTCAGGAGTATAGCAAGGGGGGGAGTGCACAACGGATTACAAACTTTCTAATTAATTCTATGTACAGTGAGGCAGGCCGCCGCAACGCGGCCTCAGATATCTTCAAGACGAGACCAGGGTCTCGTCCGGCAGGAGATAGAGTGACCCAGAGATAGCCCCAACAAGGTCTCAAATCTAAATACCTGCAACTGGAAATATTGTACAAGTGGTAAACTAGGAAGTGGTGGGAGGCCACCTCCCTACAACACTATATTGACGTTGATCGAGTGCCTAGGGGCCTCAGAATATATACTGTACCAGCCTATACAAGTCCTGATCTCAAACTCCTAGACAAAGGGGCTGAATATACTGCCGCGTCATCTAAGGGAATGCTAGGGATCCTAGTAAAGTTCACCTGGAGTGACAGAAGTACGACACTGGAGAACATCAGTGAACTTGAAAAGAAACTCAGTGAAGAAGGGGACAAATCAACGCACGATGTATTACGTGCACAAATGAAGAAAAGATTGGAAGCATATGAAAGCAAGATCAGACAGCGTAAGCAACAAAAATTCGAAAGGGACACTAGGGACTAGGAGCAAGGTCGAATTCTCACGTTTGCCCACAAGTACGACGCCCCGAGGAGGGAACTGAGAAGGAACAGATCACAACAACCAATGGCATCTCGAGATACCTCTGAATCCAAGGTGTCAGCAGCGGAGCAATAAGAGGAGGAAGCTGGAGGATCAGGGGCAAGCAGACCAACGCCTGCCCATTTTCACGAGGAGTTCAACCTCATTCGGCAGTCGTGGCTGCGAGGGGGCAAAGGAAGACTGCCGGATCCATCAGCCACAGACGCACCAGGAGAGGTGGGGGGCACCCACCCAAAAAGAGGGGCAAGTGCCTACACTCGACCGAAGAGAACCCCGCAATACAAATAATGCCCACCCTAATAGACACTAATACTGAGAATTTGACATTCATCAATTTGACATCCAAAACGCTGACTCCATCTGAAGAATCAGTCTTACAACTTGGACTGAATTTTTGTCCCACGAGTAATTTTGAATTTGTCCAGACCCGAATAGACGTTTTCAAGCTCATAAGAAAAATCTAACTTTTCAAGTACTTCAAAATGAAAGGGATGGAATCAGGTACTGCTCTTGTTCACCCATCCCAGTCGCTGAGTAGAGGCCCTATTAATGATCAGGAACTGGACCTACTCGCGGCACTAGAAGAATTGAATATGGAAGGAGCCACTATGAATACCAGTAACTCAGCGACTGCAGACATTGTGACCAGCTCTGCCATTCATCAAACCAGAGAGGCTAGTCCTTTCAGACCAGTGTCAAAATTTCTACCTCAGACATCTACAGACCCGATCAAGGTCTTCCACAAGAAAGTGATGTTGGACCTTCGTGAACTCAGAGAGAATGGCAGAGGCAACAATAAACCGTTGTGGAATCTCTCATATGCACAGAGGAAAGCTGTGAAAGATTATGAATCTGATGAGAGCATAATAAATAAACCCTCGGATAAGGGTGGCAATGTAGTATTGCAGACACGCACTAACTATTGCAAGGAAGCTCTTCTTCAACTAAGCAACCGGGACAACTACTCACCGATAACTATGGGAGAATATATGGAGAGCATTACCCAATATGAGACATTGATTTTGAAATGGCACACAAAAGGAATGCTTACCACCGGAGTATAGATTCCTCCAGGTTTCCCACCCAAGATTACCTACCTTTTATAACCTGCCCAAGGTACATAATGACACAGAAAAAATGCCAGGACGCCCAATTATCTCTTCTATTGGTGGCCTCCTGGAAAATATGTCCAGATTTATTGATTTCTATTTATTCCCTTTTGTACTAGAGTTACCCTCTTATACGAGAGACACTAAAGACTTCCTGAGGTATATAGAAGGAAGTCCATGGGAACCAGACTTCCTGATGGTCACGCTTGATATAGCTAGTCTATACACTAGCATTGCCATGAAGAAGGGATTGATGCCATTCGACAGATTCTTAAACAACGTCCATTGAGATTTGCTGAACACAGTGAGATGCTCATTGATTTTCTGCATTTTTGCCTGTTCAATAACATCTTTATTTTTCAGGATCAGATTTACAGACAGAAACGGGGAACGGCCATGGGAGCCTGCTTCGCCCACAGCTACACGAACTTGTTTATTGGCTGGTTGGAGAAGCAGGTGGCATGGGCGGACTCCTGTGATCACTGGGTTGAGAAAACCATTATTTGGAGACGGTACATAGACGACCTCTTTCTTGTCTGGCGAGGCAGTAAAGAGTCAGTCATGGAATACATTGAACATCTGAATAGTAACAATTTGAATCTAAGGTTTACAAGCAACATAAGCGCTACTGAGGTCACCTATCTAGACGTAAAGGTTTTTAGTATCTGACGAAAAGATGCAAACAGCATTGTTTAGGAAACCCACAGCGGGCAACTCAGTGCTTCATGCACGGAGTAGTCACTCAGTTAACTTCAAAAACAGCATCCCGTATGGAGAACTCTTGCATATAAAACGCAATAGTACTAGATCAGAGGACTTCCAGCAAGCAGGTGGTGAATGTCTTAACAGGTTTCGGGAACGAGGCTACCAAGAAGGTATTGAGGGAGGCATAGAAGAAAACAGAATCTAAGAATAGAACAGAACTGCTTTCTGATGCCCCCAAACTGAGAACTACCAATGCCAATAATTTCAGACTAATTACCAATTTTTCTAATGCAGCAAAAAGTCTGCAGAAAATAATTCAGTCCAATTGGAGTATCCTAAAATCTGATCCAATTATCGGCCGAGACATTCCGTCTCACCCTTCCCTGATGTTCCGCAAAACCAGATCCCTCAAGGACCATCTGGTTCAAAGCCAACTGCCATTGATCCATAAAGGCACACAGGGATTTTCAGGCTTTTACCAGTGCAGTAAATGCAAGGCGTGCACCCACAGTAAAAAAACTACATCATATTTAATCCATGGCCGGAATGACCCTGTAAAAATCAACAAATTCATGAACTGCCATATGCCATTTGTAGTCTACTGCCCAAGTTGCCCATGCGGCCTTAGGTATGTGGGTAGCTCGATTCATGCAGCCAAAATACGTATATTAGAACATCAGAGGGCTATCCAAAATAGTGACAGTAATTACCCCGTAGCACGACATTTCCAGTTGCACCACAACAGTAACCAAAAACTTTTAAGGTATTTAGTTATATGGACTCACTATAACTTGCGCGTGCAATGCACTGCTGATGACGTCACATATTACATCACTCATGACATGGTCAGTGACATCACTCATGACATCACTGATGACACCATCCAGTGAATGTGTGTCTTTCTGAAAAATAAATATATTTTATATATGTATATGTAAAAGTTGATGGAAGAATAAATGTTTAAATAAGTGTCTAAATGGATGGTTTTTAAAAAAAAAATGATTGGTTAACTGGCTTATTAAGTGTATCTTAGTGAATACATATATTAGTGAGTAATGTTTAAATATTTAAATATATGTATTAGTGTTTCACTTTGTTTATAAGTGGCTGCATGGGTTGGTGAGTAGCTACATGTGTAGGTATATGGGTTATTAGATGTTTTTTTAGTATCAGTATGAGTGTTTCTATGGTTTGGTGGGGGTATTACTTATCACATAGATGCATGAATGACTGACTCTCTCTTTGTATGTGTTTTGAAGACAGCATATGTGCAGGACTGTATGGGTGGATGAGTGTGTATATGTGTGTGTTACTGCGTGAATGACTGTCTCACTAGTGTCTTTATCAGTAACTACATATGTTTTAATCTAGTATATGTGAATATTGATGTATATAAGTGAGTATATGTGAGAGTAAGAGGTTGTAAGAGTTCCTGTTTAAATAAGTATGTGTTTCTATAAGTGATTGTTTAAGAGAGTAAGTATGTGTAAGTTTCCTTAGAAGTAAGGTGGTAGTGTGTGTTTAGCTGTATATGCAAATAAATGGATGTTCAATAGTTTACTTGCATGTGTGAGTATGTGTGAGAGTAACTTTTGGATGACTGTTGGTGTGTAACAGGATGTATAGGTGTATCACTACATATGATGAGTGAGTATATGTATGAGTGACTATATAGAACTGTTGGTGAATGAGTGGATGTGTATATAGATGGTGGAATTATTGAATTGGTTGTTGTAACTTTTATGTGTATCTCCATTTTTTTGAAAATGTTAATTTCTATTTTTGAATATGTGTTTCATGGGTTACATTACACTGAAAGGAGGTCCGTCACTCTGTCACAAGGATGATGTCATGAGTGATGTCACTGACCATGTCATGAGTGATGTAATATGTGACGTCATCAGCAGTGCATTGCACGCGCAATTTATAGTGAGTCCATCTAACTATAACGTGGGAATTTCAATGGTTTTATATCAGTAACATTTCCAGCTAACTATAACTGGTGTTAAACCTATGTTTTTTTCAGTGAATTTGATAGGTTTTTTAAATGCTAATTCCTAACTATAACTGGTGTGAAACCTATGGTTTTTTCAGTGAATTTGATAGGTTTTTTAAATGCTAATTCCTAACTATAACTGGTGTGAAACCTATGTTTTTTTCAGTGAATTTCAAAGGTTTTTTAATAGCAAATTTCTATAGCTATGTAATGTAATTTTTTTTAAATGAATCCCATATTGTATATTTATGTAATACTATTTTTTTTATGTATATTGTTCATGAATTTCATAGGTTTTTTAAATGCTAATTCCTTTGTATATCGAGTTTCTAACCTTTTTTTTTTTTTACAATTTGCTGTTTTTTTTAAGTATTCATTTTTTTTATATAATTTTTTTCTTTTGCGCTCTGGGTGCGCGCTCCGGGAAGCTTTCAGCTAAGCTCTCCGGTAAGCTTTTCCGTGAGCTCACCTGAAAGCGCACCCAGAGCGCTACTGTCGTTCGTGAAAAAAATATGAATGAAAAGTTAATAATAATGCAAAACATTTCGTACCATACAAATAAAATTAGTTTTTTTAATAAGAAAAATGATTATGCATTTCTGTAAAAGTTTGATGACGTCACTTCGGCGCGCAACGTAAGTGCCCTCGGAAGCGCCTACGTTCGCGGCGCGTAAACGCACGCAAAAGCGCCTACGATCGCGCCACGTTTGCGCCCCGGAAGCGCCTACGATCGCGCTGCGTAAACGCACCCGGAAGTGCTCCGGAGCGCGCAGCGTAAACGCGTCGGGTCATGTGACCCTAAAATAACACTTTTCATTGGTTGCTAACAGTTTTTTTTACAATGAATGAAATCCCCACCCATTTCCTTCACTTCTTCTTTCACTTTTGTGACTGAAAGACCTGCCTTTTTGCTCTTGCATATTTCTTGGTTAATCATGGCTGCCAGACCATCCAGCAGTGAAGATGAGCCTGAATTCATCGATGAAGAGCCTCCTCAACCAAAGGTGAAAGAGCATTTCATATGGAAATTTTTTAAGTTTCCAGCAGACCAGAAGAAGGTGAATGCACCAAAAGTGGAGTGCAGGATCTGCAAACAGGTCCTGTCACGGGGTAACCCCCAAAAAAAGTACTCTTTTGGGAACTTTACCATGATCCGACATGTGGAGAGGAGGCACCCCCAGAATTTTGCCCGGGAAAGTGTCAGGGCTCTGGCACAAGAGGTTCCCAGAGATGGGGCCTCTACATCAACCGGAGGAGCAACTTCTTCTGGGAGAGAGCAATCGCAGGAGCAGGTGCCAAACATACAACCTGCATTTAACCATGGGGTCGTCAGATGCAGATACTGCAATCAACTCCTCACCTATGGGGAGCAAAGTGTCCTGCTCATGGTTCGAGCATTGGAGAACCATCGCTGCCCTTCCCACCCCTATTTTTTTTGTTTTCTTTTTGCTCCTGTTGAGCAGTTTCCATTCCCTGTTTTTGTTCCTGTTCAGTTAAAAGAAGAAAAACAAAAGTTCTTTTCAGAACTACCTCCAATTCTCATCAAAGAGCTATATTCTTAAAAAAATGAAGAGTAAGTGAAATATAGTGCATTGATAATTGAAAGGAGAATGAGTAAGAAAGAACAGAAAGGTATGAGAGGTGAAAGGAAGTGAAGTAGGAGGAATGAAAGAAGGTGAGTGTTAGAAAAGAAAGTTATGACACAGTGAATAAACTGGAGGCCTCATTTCTGAAAAGTGACGCATCGCTACGTGAAAACAGCGATGCGTCATTTTTCTGGACGCACTCCTTATGACATTCCAGATATGTCATATTTAATATATGACTAATCAATTCGCAAGGAGTTACAGATATGTCAGTATTTCTGACGTATCTGTAAACACAAAAGTAACGCATTGCTGGAGTGCGTCACAAAAGTGACGCAACTCCAGTAATGTGTCCTTTCACATGGAAAAAGCACCATGTGAAAGGTCTGCTGTGAAGCAGGCGCAAGATTTTGACGCAACAGCATCCTAAAAGTGACGCACTGCGTCGTTATTACCAAGCTTTTTGCGGGGGAATCACCCCCTCTGCATGCATTATACCTGACGCTATTTTTAAATAGTGACGCATCTAGGTACATGGGTCACTTTTTAAAACTCTGCGCCACATTATATCTGCATCAGGTATAATGTATGCAGAGGGGGCAATCCCTCGCAAAAAGCTTGGTAATAACGACGTACTGAAATCTATGAGATTTCTCTGCGTCACTTTTAGGATGCTGTTGCGTCAAAATCTTGCGCCTGCCTCGCGTCACTTTCATGTTTACAGATATGTCAGAAATACTGACGTATCTGTAACTCCTTGCAACATGATTCGTCATACATTAAATATGACACATCTGGAATGTCATAAGGAGTGCGCACAGAAAAGTGACGCATCGCACCAGCAGTGTAAAAAAATGTGCCTCGTTGCACTATATTTAAAGGACGCAACAGCATCCTAAAAGTGATGCAGTGAAATCTCAAAGATTTCACTGCGTCGCTATTACAAAGCTTTTTGCGGGGGAACACCCCCTCTGCATGCATTATACCTGACGCAGATATAATGTGGCGTTTGATTTTAAAAAGTGACCCATCTACCTAGATACGTCACTTTTTAAATATAACGCAACGAGGCGCATTTTTTTACACCACTGGTGCGATGCGTCACTTTTCTGTGCGCACTCCTTATGACATTCCAAGTAACGCATTGCTGGAGTGCGTCACAAAAGTGAAGCAACTCCAGTAATGTGTCCTTTCACATGGAAAAAGCACCATGTGAAAGGTCTTGCGTCAGTCTAACACCTGCTGTAAAGCAGGCGCAAGATTTTGACGCAACAGCATCCTAAAAGTGACGCAGTGAAATCTCAAAGATTTCACTGCGTCGCTATTACAAAGCTTTTTGCGGGAGAACACCCCCTCTGCATGCATTATACCTGACGCTATTTTTAAAAAGTGACGCATGTAGGTACATGGGTCACTTTTTAAAACTCTGCGCCACATTATATCTGCGTCAGGTATAATGTATGCAGAGGGGGCATTCCCCCGCAAAAAGCTTGGTAATAACGACGTACTGAAATCTATGAGATTTCTCTGCGTCACTTTTAGGATGCTGTTGCGTCAAAATCTTGCGCCTGCCTCGCGTCACTTTTATGTTTACAGGTATGTCAGAAATACTGATGTATCTGTAACTCCTTGCAACATGATTCGTCATACATTAAATATGACACATCTGGAATGTCATAAGGAGTGCGCACAGAAAAGTGACGCATCGCACCAGCAGTGTAAAAAAATGTGCCTCGTTGCACTATATTTAAAAAGTGACGCATCTAGATAGATGCGTCACTTTTTAAATATTGCGTAACAATGCGCATTTTTTTACACCGCTGGTGCGTCACAAAAATTGACGCACAGGCGGCGCAAAACTGGCAGCGCAAGGCCTTCATAAATATGGTCCTGGATTTTCCCCGTGCTTCGCCGGTGCGCGTACCATGCGCTTCCCCCGCGCAAAACGAAAAAAAAATAAAAAAATGTAATGCCCCGCAGGACCCTATTTTAGCCCCCACATCAAACCTAGGGGGTCAGAGGGGGTCTACTCTTCCCCCTTATGGTCATTTGCCCCTTTTTTTTTCAAACCCCTTGTGTCTCGATTTTACCGAGACACAAGATGGCGGCCGCTCCAGACTGTTTAGAATGTTTACAGACACCCAAGAGCCAATCAGCTTCCTGCGCGCAAGTCGCGTGTCGCGCCTGGAGCGCACTCCGGTGCGCGCACCGGAGAGCGCCTATAGATATATATATTTTTTTGAACCTAAATTACTCAAAATCCACTGCAGCACATATCTTGAGACATAGCAAAGGCACATCGGGCTACCAGTCCCTTCAATTTTGCCAAGTTTGCTGGAAATCCATTCAGCCGTTCGGGCTAAAAGTGAAATCGACCGCCCTATGGAAATTAACATGGGGAAAACGCATTTTGGGACCCCCCTTTTATCTCGGCCCCCGCTTGACGTATCCCCCCCAAACTTTCAAGGAAGGACCGGAGCTCGACGAGGCCATTTTCAGGAAATGTTCAGGCAGATTCGTCAACCGGTGCCAAAGTTATTCCAAATAGAATTTTGAGATTTAACATTGAAAAAAATCCTAACTATAACTACCTAATGGCGACCGCCAGTAGGTAATATACACTTACACATATATATATATATATATATATATATATATATATATATATATATATATATATATATATATATATATATATATTGTGCTCACTTGTCCGTCTTGATTCCCTTGCACTCGAGATCGGGTGCTTCTCTAGCATGTGACGGACACCACGCGGCACACAGAAAATGCACAAGCACTCACAGGAACGCTTTAACTCCCAGATTTTATTGGGATTAGAACATTTACGACAAGACGCGTTTCGGCTGCTGCCTTTGTCAATAGTGGCCGGCGCTGCCATGAGGCAAGTTTAAATACAGCAGTACTGGTAACATAAACAAAGGACACCTGACTTACGTCAAAAAAGGTGTCGGACATTTCTAAACGTGTGAATGAGTAAAGAAAAGCATCGAAAAACATCAATCACACCTTAAATATAAATGTTAATAAACACAAATGTTAATAAACACATGTCGCCCTGGATGGGCGTTTCAATCTATTCAACATAATGTTGTTTCATAGATAACTTGTGAACTCAATTCAAAGTCACACACTCTTGCCCTGGATGGCTAATCTTATGGCCAATAGTTATCCATTCCACCTGATGTACAAAATCCTTGTCTAACATTCTTGCCAAAGCTTCTGATATGATCTCAGTCACTTAAACATACCAGTACATACAATAAATCCAGAATCACATATTGTCCAGAGAGCACTATAGGTGTGTTGTCATCTCCTCACCACTATTGAGACCTCCCAGCCTCTTAGTTTGGTTATCAATAATGTACCGTGATTCTAATCTACGTAACTGTAATTGTCTGTTCCCTCCTCTCACATTTAAGGGCACTTGGTCCATACAGAAGAAGCTCAGAAGATCCCTATTGCTTTGACGAAACATCTCAAAATGCTTCACCACCGGGTATGCGGGATCCTTATTCTGTATGGCCCTGAGGTGTTCCAAAATTCTTATCTTTGTGAGATGGATCGTGCTTCCAATGTAACGCAAACCACACGGACATACCAAACAGTACACCGTGTGGCTTGTGTTACAGTTCATCAGGCTCTTGATCTTCCTTGGTTCCTTCATGCCTGGTACTTCATATTCTAACACTTTTCTGCTGTTCCTGTATGCCCTGCACTTGTGCCATGGGTAGAACCCCGCCAATTTTCCAAATGGAGGTGCTCTACTTTCCCTTTCACAGTGACTCTGGCATTAGCCTCTTATGCAGAGATCCTGCTCTTCTGAAGGTTATCAGAGGTGCCCTCGGTAGATCATTCCCTATTATTGGGTCTGACCTTAAGATATGCCAATGTTTGGCAAAGATCCTCCTAATATCTGTAGCGTCACAGGAGTAGTCTGTTATCATCTCAAGCTATTAGCCTTGGCATCTTTTGCTTTCTCTTTCTCTTTGTTAGATCGTCCTACAGATATCAGATCTTTTCTGGGCTTCCTTTCAGCTTTAGATTTTGCCTCATCAAGCGTTTCCTTGCTGTATCCTCTTACCTTAAACCTCCTCATGCTGTTTTTAGCAGCAGTCTGGAAGTCACATGGACGCGTGCAATTTCTTTTTATTCTTAAAAGTTTGCCATACGGGATACTAGTTATTGTTTTCCCTGGATGGCAACTGCTCGCGTGTAGTACGGAGTTCCCTGCGGTCGGTTTTCTGTGCAATGCCATGCACAGTCTGCCATACGAAGGGAACACCTTCAGGTCCAGAAAATTAACCACTTCCGCGTTAACTTCACTTGTGAATTTGAGGTTCAGATTGTTCATGTTAAGAATCTCAATATATGCCCGGCCGATTCCTCTGTGCCTGTATAGACGATAAATAAATTGTTTATATACCTATTCCAGTTTACAACCCTACGGGCCCATTCTGCGTTCCCGTCTGCCCAGGCCACCTGCTACTCCCACCAGCCCACGTAAACGTTTGCGTAGCTGGGGGCGAAGTAAGTGCCCATTGCAGTACCACGTATTTGTTTGAAGAGCTACTCCTGGAAAAGGAAGATGTTATTTCCTAGGCAAAATTGAACAAACTCCATTAGCATTTCATTGTGCTCAGCTAGGTTCATAGGTTTAGTTCCTAGAAACCATCTCACTGCTTCAATTCTTTGGAGATGGTCGATGCTTATATAGAGGCTTGAAATGTCAAGTGTTATCATGATCATGTGTTCCTCCCACAACAAATTTTCAATTCTTAGCAAAAAGTCCTTTGTGTCTCTTATGTATGAAATCGTTTTTTTTACAAAGGCAAACAGAAAAAAATCAACAAACCTTGACATGTTCTCCGTCAGGCTCCTTAGGGACGAAATAATTGAACGGCCTTATGGACAGGTTGCATGCTTGTGCAGCTTGGGTTGATGGTAATTAGTTGGTACCCGGGGAGGTTTACATTCCAAGAAGGCTAACTCCTCCTTACTCAGCATCCCCCTGTGATACCACTAATTCAGGATTGATCGGTAGACATTAACACTTTCCTCAAATGCCTTTCTTGTTACCCTTATATAGCTTGATACATCGCTGCATAAGGGCCTCCTTTATGTAGTAGTCATTGGTCATCAAGACTACGTTCCCAGTAAGCCCCACAAAAAATGCTTAAGTCAACCAGAGAACAATAGAACATCTAATATTCAACATCCAATGTCCATAGAATCCATCCAAAATCCCCAAAATTGGAGAAAAAAACTCTCCAGGAAAACCAAGTAGACAATTATTTTGGTTAAAAAAAGCACCAACCCTTTTCCATGAAAAAAAATGAGGTTCAAAATAAAGGGCCTGATTTAGATTGTAGTGGAGAGGGTGCTCCTATCATCTCCGCCAAACTGAATGTATACCTGCCTCATTTAGAATAGGGTGCACCTCTAGTATGTTGACGGTGGGAACTACTCCATGTCCACCACCTATACACACCTCTGACATTCCCAAAGAGTAATGGCCATCAGGGGTTTTGCTATTTCTCCACCCATCTTATTTAGAGTGGGCAGTAAGGGGCTGTGAAAACTGCAAAATGACCCCACGCAACGGGAGAAAACTCCCATGACGAGGGTCAATTGTTTTTTTTGTTTTCAAATACCTGCTTTGGCATTTTACATTTGAAAATAAAAAAAGGTTGAAAGTTTGACGCACAAGCTCCATTGTGTTGAGAGAACAGTCCGTTATATATGTTCAGTGCATTTACAGGAATAGTCATGATGGACATATCTAAATTTGGCGAGTGGTGTACCCACAACATTGCGAAAGTAAAGTACTTCATCATGGCAATGGTACATAATTTGTCAACCAAATTCTTAATCAGGCCCAAAGTCTGACATCGGAAACAAAACAAACAAAAAACAGTAAATGAAAAAACATATAAACAAAACATATAAAACTACCAAAAAACACTCACAACCCTCCTATAAAACAAAGCACACTAAACAGAGCATGAAATGTTGAAGAAATAGAACACGCTTATTAAAAAGAAAATATACCAACATTACATTTCACGATGAAGCCTACCACAGTATGGTAAACTAAGACATTCTATACTAAAACACATCCAATACCTAAGACTAGCCAAATTAGGTATCAGACGGGCCATGAGCCAGCCTAGGTCACATGAATTTAGGCTTCTGCACATCCTTCTGCACCAAGTACACACTGGGTTCCCTATCGATGGGGCAAGGGCACCCGGCAATAAAAATCAAATGAGCAGCACAGGGCTGCAGTAAAGGTGAATAAAAAGCATTTTCAAATAACGGCAAAGATGCTCATTATTAATCCTGTGGTTCAGTCAGATGGTGCTGAAGACCCTCATAAGCAGCTACAAGGACTTAAAATGTGCATTCTTTTCTTTAATGGTGCCCCAGGAAGTGCCCTACCAACAGTTTTAGAGTATGTTTGGGGTCTGCCAGTGGTGAAGAAGCCCCCAAAGAAGATGTCCAAAGGTCACTGTAAATCTATCAGGCAGTTTAAATTAATGCTCCTAGGAGAGGTTTATTGTGGGTTTGAAGCACTCCTAGCAATAGTGCTTTGTTACATAGGCCTTGGAGTCTGGGGACCCTGGTTACTTTCTTTTTTATTTTAATTTAAGCAAAACAAAACAGGTTGCAGTGTGAGTTGACAATCCATGTATATTCTCATTATAGATACATATCATAGGCAGCTACAGACAAGTTTTACACAATATTCATAAGCAATATTCATCAACTTGTCCAAAGTCAAGCATTGCAAAGTATATACATAACCAAGTCAACGAGTCAGTGATTATTCAAGGAAACATCAAACCTAACTTTGACCTAAGAACATTGTCATGTGACTTAACCCTGGCCACAATTAATCCCCCGACTCATAATTTACTCTCAGAGGTCGTATCACCTTCCTCCTGGAACCAACTAGGCAATTGAGCCCACAAAATGATGGCATCCTGTGCCCCTTCGTCAGTATGAGACAGCCTTATGTGGTGTTCCTCCACACCCGGTTTGCTTGGTTAACAGTTGATTTGTCTGTCAGTTGGCCAGTCTGTCCATTCATTCTTAAAGCTGCAGTGGTAGCCTGTGTAAAATAAAAAAGAAGATTCTTGCACAGATTGAATTAGTAACACTTTATGGATATTGACAGTGAAAAGCTATATGTTGTAATGAAGGTAATTGAAAGATGGAACCAACATGTCTACAATGCTGTGGCCATCAAGGGATATTGATGCACACCTTGTGGGATCCCCCAGGTTAAAGGACTACTTGCTCCAGATAGGTTCGTGCGTTTCAGAGGTTATTGAATAGAAATTAGTCATTGAGGCAACATTGGCAACTCTGGGCATCTTGGAGGAAACAATAGGGGTCAAGTAGGTTATGCTAATCTGCAACATGGCTCTTGTGGTGGCAAGAAGAGCCATTGCCCATCTGTAGGAGAGGAGATAGCCTCCAGCGCTTGAACTGTGGATCGCTGACCTGGACCGGAGCATGTGGGCCAAGAACACTGTATACAGAGCCCAGGGCTGTCCACAGAAGTTCAAAAAGGTGTGGTGGTCCTGGAGAAGGGTTCAGAGACATGAGATGATGCCCAGAGTGAAGACATTTCTAGAGATATGTGGAGAGTCCCTCAACTATGTTTGGTTTAGACACTATGGGGTCTATTAGGATGGCGGACAGACATTGTCCGTCCGCCATCCTGTCGTGGCAAGGGACCGTCCACCATAATGGCAGAGGCCCCGTGCGCCGAACTAGGATGCACCCACCACAGTGGCGGGTAGATCCCGCATCTTTAACATTGTGGCGGGCAGTGCTGAAAGCACCGCCCGCTGCAATGCTAAAAATGCATGTTGTGCGTTTCAAAGCACAACATGACAGGCACCGCGCGGGGCCTGCCATGTTGTACTTTGAAACGCAGGGGGGTACCATAGGTACCCCCCATGTTCACCCCTCACCAACCCCCTTCACCCTGGGGGCCCACAACAGGCCCCCAAAGCAAAGACCGTATGCATTCCCCAAATCCCATCCTAATATGGCTGGTGGTGTCTGATAGACACCGCCACCATATTAGACCTTTTCTGCCACGGTCGGAAGGCAACCGTGGCGGAAAAGCGGCGGACGGTCTTTCCGTCCGCCGCGGTCCCCCTCCCGCCATTGTAATATGGCGGGGGAAAATAGGTGGCGGACGGGCACGGATGGCGGACGGATCACCACAGCCTGCATGGCGGTGGCGATCCGACCGCCATCCTAATCGGCCCCAAGGTTTTTATGTCAATGCGCTGTCATCGTGATATGTTTGAATTGGTGCTAATAATAAAAACAATACAACTGTTTAAAAAAAGATGGAACTAACCAGTGAACTCAATGGTTTTTCATTTGCTGTGATCGATTTTTGCTTTTTATTGCCACGATGACACCCGAACAAAGCCAGAAAACCTGCCTTTTTGATAAGTGCACACCCTTGTATTGTGTCTAATGTAGGTGAGGGATATTGTGAGTATAGGGTTCAGGGCTTGCTGGGGTGAGTTTGTCTGTGAGGGTAAACTGTTCTGAGAGTGTCACCAAAGGTATTTCCATCTATCTAACTGTACATATTTAAAAATTATTGCAAAGTGTTTAGTAGTGTGTTTAATTATGTACTTTTCATTTTTATGTGAAAAAGCACTGAATGGACAATGCTTTATCAAGTGTTGTTTTCTGCTTACAAGCATGCTGGTGCACCAATGGGGATCGAATTCAGGGCTAGATGTGCGAACATCAGTAATAGTGATTACCAAATAGAACTTTTTTGCGAATCGCTGTTTGATAATGGCCCTGATTTCCAAATGAGAGATTCCTAGTGGATCAGAAATTGACTTCCCTCATAAATATTAATGAGGTAGGTTGCAGTTTGTGACCCACTAGGATGCCCTGCTATCACAGGGATGGTGACTTGCTGTGGTCAGCTGACCACTGAGCCAGCGTGGCTCACAAAAAACCCTCCCAATGTATCTCGGTTTACTCAGGAGCTACCTTTCTTTACTCGTCGGTGGGGCCCATAGCACCAGGAGTCACTCATTCACACAATCACACTGCTCCCAAGATCAGTGAGACTAGAAGGCGAGCTGCTGGACAGCGGAGCAACCTATTAATCTAAAGTTAAACTCTATACATTATATACATATGCATATATGAACGATTCTCTTTCTCTAGATTCATAGGAAATAACATCAAGGCACCCCACTGTTTCGGTCGATGGACCAGCTAGTAGAAGTTAGTTGATGGAAATAAAGACCAGCTTAATTTACTATTTCCCATTTATATTATACTCAAATAGCCTGTCATGACTTCATTTATTAACTCAAACATTTAACTCGTAAAATTCTTTAAAACATTTATCTAAATGTTAGTCAGAAAGGAAAAATAAACTTCAATAAATCTAACATTTATTAGCATACATTGGGAAATAAGACATTTTGAAAACATATTGCCAAGCTCCGTTGATGGAAAACACAGGATTAAACGACATGGATTCCCAAATCTGCCTCTCTATCTTCCTTGATGTCTACCTCCCATGAGGACTCCGCCATCAGTTCAATTCCCCATCAAAAGTAAAAGTCAGGAAAAATTCAAAGTCTTTGTACCAGAAAATCATTCAGTCCAACAGCATGTCGTGGTGCGGAAATAAATTCAGGAACAGCTTTTTTTCTCTCTTTCGTACCGGCTCTTTTATACCCTTTTTCCCTAACTATCTAACTAAATTTTGAAACTTTGAGATCCATACTCATTTCTCATTGGTCCATTAGAGGGGTGGTGAAGATCACCTTATCTCCTTATTGTCCAAATTTTGCACTGTCACTTCCACGTTTCCCATACGATCAAACTTGTCCATTCTGCAACTCGTCATCCATTCCTTGTAATGTTTATACATCATGTAGTTACAACGCTCAACTTTCCCAGGCTCACAAACTCGAGCATCCTTTTTCGCATTTGTCCGATGTTCTAAGCCAAGCTGACCTTGGCATTAGCAGTCCAAGCACAGGCCGTTCAAACATCTCTCGAGTACAGTTGTGCATGCGTAGAGCCATATTTTCATAGTCTCGCATAAGCAGACAATTTTTAGGCTAGGCCGCACGGGCCTCAATGGGAACTAATCTGAAAACAAACACAACAGATGTTAGATTTTAGAATTAAAGCCCTTCTGTTTACCTCTCACCAGTTGAATTTCACCCTGTTAGATGTTACCTAGCGGGAAGCTACATAAACACATTGTTTACTTACCAAATTTGTTTGTTTTGCCACAAAATACTCACAATAAACATAAATGCATAGCTCTTATTTCATGTGAAGCATTACTGCATTATATTAGTATAACTTTGTCACATTATTAATATATTAGTGTTTGCAAAATAGCCAGTTCGTTTTCCCACGTGTACCTTTTTCTGTGTATGTTTCTTTTTGTTGGTTAACATGCTTCACACGCTTAATACATTTTATTATTATTATTATTATTATTATTATTATTATTATTATTATTATTAAAAAGTTTATAGAGCGCGTAGTCACCCTGAGGTATCCCAGCGCTGAAGATCCCTACATCTGTGGGTCCGGGGGAAAAAAGGGGGGAAGGACGACAGGTTCAGATGGGGAGCTAGTTAAGTTAAGGGAACAGGTGAGTTTTCAGCCGTTTCCTGAAACGTAAGTAGTTAGGTTCTTTTCTCAGGTCTCGGGGAAGACCATTCCAGAGGCGTGCGGTGTGGACCGAGAAGCGTCTTCCACCCGTGCGAGCTTTCTTGAATCTGGGAAGGATGATAAGGGACTCCTTGTCCGATCGGAGGGATCTTGGGGCTTTGTATGGTTTTATGAATTTCCTAAAAATAGGGGGGCCTTGATTCTGCAGTAGTTTATGCGCCAGGCATAAGGCTTTGAATATCACTCGTTCCCTCACTGGGAGCCAGTGAAGGAGCTTCAGTGCAGGTTTGGCTGAGGCTCTGGCAGGGGTGTTAGTGAGGATCCGGGCAGCCGCATTTTGGAGGTTCTGTAGTTTGTTCAGAGTTGCTTCGGGTGCGCCCAGATAGATTGAGTTGCTATAATCGAGCCTGGAAAGTATAAGGCCTTGGATGAGAAGTCTTTGCGAGGTGAGTGGAAGTAGGGGCAGGATCTTTCTCATTGATTTCAGTAGCCCGAAACAAGTACCGGATACTTTTTTTGCTTGAGTGGTGAATGAAAGGTCGGTTTCGATCCATACACCCAGGCTTTTTACTTCCTGTTTTGGGTCGGGGGGGGGGGCCCAGACAGGGTGGCCAGATGTTCTGGGGGAAGGTGAGTCCTTTCTGACCCAGAAGGAGAATGTCCGTCTTTGAACCATTCAGTTTTAAGGCTGAGCTGTTCATCCACCCTTGTATCTGCGTCAAGCAGTTGAATAAGTCCGCAGGTTGTTGACTAGGGTGGGATAGGGAGACAACTAGTTGTGTGTCATCCGCATAACTGACGATGCTCACTCCGAACAGGGTGACGACCTCCTCCAATGGGGACATGTAGATGTTAAACAATGTGGGGCTCAGGGAGGAGCCCTGAGGCACCCCACATTGGAGGGGTGTTTCGGAGGAGCGGGTGTTATTCTTCCAGATCTGGAAGGAGCGTTGGGCCAGAAAGGAGGAAAGCCAGGATAGAGCAGTGCCTTCCACTCCTACCCTCTTGAGCCGTTTGATCAGGAGTTGGTGGTTGACGGTGTCGAAGGCCGCGCTCAGGTCGAGGAGGATCACTGCCACTGATCCTCCTTCGTCTAAGAGTGCTCTGGCCTCCTCCACCGCCGCCAGGAGGGCGATGTCAGTGCCCTGCCCTGGTCGAAAACCTGTCTGCGAGTTTTTTAACAGGTTATTGGATTCAAGAAACTGGGATAGTTTCTTGTTCACCAGTTTCTCAGCAATCTTGCTGGTCCCGGGGAGGAGGGATATTGGTCTGTAGTTGGCCAGTTCCGCAGGATCCAAGGAGGGTTTCTTTAGAAGCGCTTTAACAACTGCCGCTTTCCAACTAGGGGGGACGACTCCCTGTTGTAAAGATGCGTTGATCAGATGGGTGAGGGGGGGATGATGATGGGAGCTAATTCCTTAAGGGTCCGTAGCGGGGCGGGGTCCCTGGGAGATCCGCTTTTGATGGTTTTTAGCGTATTCTCGACTTCTTCGGTGGTTATTTGCCCCCAGGAGGATAGGCGGGGGGAGAACGGAGTGTCGGGGGGATCATCAATCTCGCTCGGATTAGTAGAATGGATGGAGTCGAGGATTTTTTGAATCTTTTCTTGGAAAAAGCTGGCTAGTTGATGGCATTTTTCCTGGTCTGCTTTGGGGTCTGGGGGGTTTCTCGGGCCGGGGTCGGGGACCTTGAGGAGTTCTTTCAGGATAGTGTAAGTTTCTTTGCTAGAGCAGGCAGCTTTTTCAATTCTTTCCTGAAAGAATAGACTTTTTGTCTTGCCAATAGAAGATTTGTATATTGATAGGGAGGTGAAATAGGCATCCTTGTTAGCATTGGTTTTTTCCTTCCTCCAGGAACGTTCAGCTCTTTTACAGTCCTGCCGTAGCGACTTGAGCTCTGGAGTATACCACGGGGCCGAAGGTATTCGTTTGGGATGTCAGAGTTGCGGTTTTGGGGAGGAGTGTGTCCAAAGAGGATGTGATCCAGGAGCTAAACTGTTTATCGGCTGTAATTGGGTCAGAGGAAAGCGTTGGAATAGAATTAGAGAGAATGGAGGACCATTCGGATGGTAGGAGTTTGTGCCAACGTCTGTCGGTGACTTTGATTTTCGCGGACTGGGGGGTAACAGTAAGAAACTCTCAGGAGATGGGGATTAGAAAGTGATCAGTCCATGGCAGTGGCAAAGCAGGACTGGTGGTAATATTGGCGACATTGGTGAGGACGGGATCTAAAAGGTGTCCCTTATCGTGGGTGGGTTTGTTATTCACCAATCGAATGTTAAGTGACAGAAGGTCCACAAGCAGGTCGGAAGCAGTCCGGTCAGTAGGATCTGTGAAGTGGAGGTTAAGATCGCCTACGATAAGAAAGTTGGAAACGGAGGAGGCTAGTTGAGAAACCGTTTCGGTGACTGCGTTGAGGAATTTCCCATGAATAACCGGAGGGCGGTAGATTAGTAGTCCCGAAAGGGAGTGCGCCGGGGAGGTTTGGAGGGAGAAATGGCAGCTTTCAGAGTCTTCAATGTTGGCGTCATTGGTTCTACAGATGAGGTGTTCTCGGTAGATTATAGCCAACCCGCCTCCTCTTCCTCTGGGTCTATGAAGGGTATGGATGAGGTAACCTGGGGGAAGGGCGGTGACAATGTCCGCATCAGTACTGTCGGAAATCCAGGTTTCTGTAAGAAACAATGCGTCTATGCCTTGATCTTGGATCATCCCATTGATTTCAAGTGCGTGCTTGGGGAGGGAGCGACAGTTGAGGAGACCCAGCTGTAATCTAGAATTGACTGGGGTCTGAGTGACAGGGTTGCAGCGCGTGCAGTTTGTGAAGGGTTTACCTGCGTCGTGAATGTAACGACATCCTTGTTTTTTTTCAGGTCGGAGATCCAGGAGCGTGTCTGCTAGGTACATCAGACGAATGGGGGGTGGATCTGGCAGAGTCCCTGGGCCTGGGTCCGTCTGGGCCCGGACGAGCCCAGACGGGCTTGCCTTAGGCGCGCTGACGGCGCGCCTGCTGTGCCCGTCCGCTGCGCGTACGTGAGATACACATGTTTAAGAAGGCAAAGGGGGCGTGGCCTCGAGCGAGTGGGCGTGGCCACAGGACCGGCTCACTCTTTGCTGGCGGCGAATCTGGGCGTTCCCGCTGCAGCGATTAGCTCTGCTGCGTGGGGAAAAGAGAAGCGATCAGCCCAACAAAGGATCAATCAGGTGAGGAAGGGGAGTGGCAGTGACACAGTATACAACACACAAAGTTTTTAAAATCAACAAAGTTTCAGGTTTTTAAAAAGCGCTCCCGGCTGTGCCTCAGGAGTAGTGGTTATGAGAACTTGATTTCACAAGGGGTTCACACATTTTTTTGT